>NC_084635.1:37664560-37792060 GCF_033978795.1 Nerophis ophidion | reverse complement strand
GAACAAATTGCAAAAAATTAAGCAATACTGTGTAATTATGCGATTAAAGCAGACTACTTACAGCTGAGATCGGGCTGGAAAAAAATGTCCGCTACAATCCGTGACGTCACGCGCACGCGTCATCATAGCGCAACGTTTTCAACAGGATACTTTGCGCGAAATTTAAAATTGCAATTTAGTAAAGTAAAAAGGCCGTATTGTCATGTGTTGCAATGTTAATATTTCATCATTGATATATAAACTATCAGACTGCGTGGTCGCTAGTAGTGGCTTTCAGTAGGCCTTTAAGATACATTAATTTCTACATTGGTGTTTAACATTATTTAAATAATTTATATAAAGTATAAATATATATTTCAAATGCCTAACTTGCCTTTTTAAAATCATATTACTCCACATGATCAATGTGTTGCGACAAACTAGTAACTATAAAACATACTAAACTAGTAACTATAAAACATAACACACGTTTAGCATATTTATAATTGATGGTAGCATAGAAAAGTTAGTCAACATTATGATCCAAACAAAAAAACGTTCTACATAAATGTGGATTTATGAAAATAAAACCTACATTTTGTAACTGACTTAATTTAAAATGATCAATTAAATTAAATACAAAAGCCTTAAATTGATTTAAGTGATTTAGATAAGCCTTTTTTTGTGTTTAAATTTTGTATCTTATCCTATTTTTGTATGATTTTTTCATATTTTATTTAGTTTTCTTTCTTTTACATGTTTTGCAAAAGAAAGTATTAGCTTAACCTGATAGATGTTTGAAATTTTTTTAGGTTTGTTGAAAGTGCCTTGGTTTTTATGTGCATTGAGAATATATCCATCCATCAATCCATTCCTACCGCTTGTCCCGTTCGCGGTCATATGTACATACATTGTTCAATAAATAAAAACATAAAAAATAAAAAAGAACAAAGGCGACCTATACAGTGAGTGTACCCTATGACATGAAATATATAAAATATATTCATAATGACCATCTTGGGATTAATATTGTAATTATTTATTAGGAAAAACACTATGCTAAAATAAAATTAAACATCACAATTTGACAATTCTAATGACTTCTGACAAAAGCACCCAAAATCTCACATTGGATTAATGATTTAAAATAATTAAATATTGGTAAAAATGTTTAAACAAATAAATAAGACTTTAAATGATTGTATTTATTAAATAAATATAAGTTATTTGAGGTAAACCCAATTTTTTTTACAATTATTTTTCAATTATTTCATTACTTTTACTCTATTTAGTCTCTTATTTTCTTTATTTATGTAAAGACCAAAGCATTTAATCAGAATATTTTATTAATTTAGACCTAAGATGTATTTTTAATGTTCCCTTTTTTTTTTGCAGTTAAACTTGTTTTCAGTTGTTCAAGTATAATAAAAAAAAAAAACTGACAAAATAAGCAATATATAATTTATTAAATACCTGCTGTGATTCTGGACATATTGATGATATCAATGGGCTACGTTAAAATGGATTGTTTAGAAAAGTGTCCACTACAAGTACAAGAGAAGTGGTGCATTAAAAAAGAAGACCAAAAGGTGGCGCTACACAGTCAGTATAGAGAGAAGAAACATGATTAGTGTGAACTGTGCAGAGGAGTCAACAATCTTAGTCGCTTTGACCCAAAAACAATAAAGGAGTGGCAGGTAATAATTGTATTATTTCCTGGAGGAATGTCTCAAAGTTGGATTATAAACTGATGTCATACTGCTGATAAATACACATTTTAAGTGAATCAAAATGCTGAAAAATGGTTAAAAAAAAGGGGGGGAAGTACCACAAAAAGACACCCTCAGACCACTAGAAAACATCCCCCATGCGAGATTGATCAAACCTGCTGATTGTTGTCTGCTGACACCTGAGTTATGGGCATCCACGGCAGTATCGCTCCCACCTGTGGCAAAACAAGCACCTTTTTCTCACTTCATTGTACTCGCTTCACAGTGTTGACACAAAACCCAACATGGATGGAATGTAACTTCTATTCTCGCCCATTTGGGGGAAAAAAGGCATCGTGTTTCACCTAAAAACAAACAAAAACGCACACCATTAAAAAGTCATTTCAGCTACAAAATCATCTGATTGCACACAACAACGTCTCACTGAGGGGAGGCAGCTCATCCAGAAGAAGAAGGAATTAACTAAACTGGCATGAAAATAAGTACAATACTACCTCAACTTGCGAGTAAAAAATAAAGAAAAAAATTCTGTTTATTGTGATTCGTATTTGTAATGATTTCAAAAAATAAAACATTTATATATATATTTCTTGACATAGACGCCCATGTTTGCTCTACAGATTTTCTTTGAAAAAAAGAAGTGCTGAATACTTCTCTTGTTGCCTTATTTCTATTTGACTTTATTAAGTCTTTGGGTAGAATTTTATTGAACAAAACCAGTTGTCTTTTAAGTAAAATAGAAAGTTTAAATAGCTGTTTATCGATTTCATGGAGGAATGTACTTAATCACAGAAATGGCATCCAATGTTAATAAAAAAGTACTGCTTTTTTATTTGACTTAAAAAAAATCGATTAAAGGATTTTTTTAAGTCTTCGGGTAGACTTTTATTGAACAATACCAGTTGTCTTTTAAGTAAAATAGAAAGTTAACAGAGCTGTTTATCTATTTCATGGAGGAATGTAGTTAATCACAGAACTGGTATCCAATGTTATTAAAAAGTATTGATTTTTTCATGAAGAATCAATTCTGAATGGAATGGTTACCCACCAAGAACCGAATCGAATCGTGTGGTGCCCAAAGATTTGCAGCCTGAGCGAGTATCGTAACTTACGAGTCATTTTTTATGAAAAGCTTTTTGTTTTTCTGTAGGTTGTAAGCATGTTGAAGTAAATTTGTAACAGACTTGTGCCGTTAAAGCAATAGAAAGTTAATTTGTTGTATTTCCTGCTTGGTTTACACAATTAATTATAGTGATTCAACTCTCCAAAAGTTACAGTGAAGGAGAGGAAGCGGCTAACCGAATCCAAAACAAACTATACTTAGAGAGCAGCCACAAATATCCCAACGACAAACATTTATCCATAAAAATATTGATAAGCTGCAGACGCTATATTTGAAGTGTGTGTTTGTTCTGTTCAGTCCCGACTCAACCAACCAACCGGACCTTTGGTAGACCACCAGTACATATCACTTGTTGACTCTGACTGCTTTGGTCCGTCCCTCCAATACGTCTGTGCGGAACATAAACAGTGATTTATTGGCTCCTAGCAGCCTGAAGGAACATTAGACCAGGGCTGAACAACGGGGTTACGTTATTTGATAAAACTAAAGTAGTTTTTTGCTATTGCAGGGGTGTCCAAACCATGGGTTGGGGCTATTTTTGCCGCTCGCATTTCATTTTTTTTACAGCCCTAGGCCCATTTTAAAAATACTATTACAAAACAACATAAAAGTTGGAATGAAAGCGCAAACAGGTGTAACGTGAGGAGAAATTGTTAACATTTTGACACTAATTTACACAAAACTGCCATGTAGGGAATTGTTTTTATTCAAAACTGTCATTGCTCAAAAATAAAAAATATAAATGATGGATAGAGCTGAAGTTGATCTAGAGATTTAAGCGTTGAAAATATAAAATACCTTAGATTTATATAAGACCTATTTTTAACACTTTTATGAGTGGTGGGCAATTTGGGTCCCTGAGACATTTAGTGTGATTTTTTTTTTTTTTTTCAACTGTCATTGTTCAAAAACAATAATAAAAAAAATTATAATTGACGGACAGATTTGAAGTTGACGTAGGGATTTAAGCGTTAAAAACAAAAATATATAGATGTATAAATGACCTATTTTTCAACACTTTTATGAGTAGGGGTCCCTTTGGATCCCCGACACTTTGTGTGTTTTTTTGTTTTTGTTTTAATTGTACTTGTTAAAAAAAATAATACAAAAATTACAAATGATGGATGGATTTGAAGTTGATGTAGAGATTTAAGCGTTAAATAAATTAAAAATAACAGATTAATATAGGACCTATTTTTAACACTTTTATGAGTGGTGGGCATTTTGGGTCCCTGAGACATTTAGTGTGATTTTTTTTTTTTCCCAACTGTCATTGTTCAAAAATAATAATAAAAAATTATAATTGACAGACAGATTTGAAGTTGATGTAGGGATTTAAGCGTTAAAAACAAAAATATATAGATTTATAAATGACCCATTTTTCAACACTTTTATTAGTAGGGGTCTCTTTGGATCCCCAACATTTTTTGTAATTTTTATTTTTGTTTTAACTGTACTTGTTAAAAAAATAATACAAAAATTATAAATGATGGATGGATTTGAGGTTGATGTAGAGATTTAAGCGTTAAATAAATTAAAAATAACATAGATTTATATAAGACCTATTTTTAAGACTTTTATGACTGGTGGGCATTTTGGGTCCCTGAGACATTTAGTGTGATTTATTTTTTTTTTTTCCAACTGTCATTGTTCAAAAATCCATCCATCCATACATTTTCTACCGCTTATTCCCTTTCGGGGTCGCGGGGGGCGCTGGCGCCTATCTCAGCTACCATCGGGCGGAAGGCAGGGTACACCCTGGACAAGTCGCCACCTCATCGCAGGGCCAACACAATAATAAAAAATTATAATTGACAGACAGATTTGAAGTTGATGTAGGGATTTAAGCGTTAAAAACAAAAATATATAGATGCATAAATGACCTATTTTTTTCAACACTTTTATGAGTAGGGGTCCCTTTGGATCCCCGACACTTTCTGTGATTTTTATTTTTGTTTTAATTGTACTTGTTAAAAAATAATACAAAAATTATAAATGACGGATGGATTTGAAGTTGATGTAGAGATTTAAGCGTTAAATAAATGAAAAATAACATATATTTATATAAGACCTATTTTTAAGACTTTTATGACTGATGGGCATTTTGGGTCCCTGAGACATTTAATGTGATTTCTTTTTTTTTTTTTCCAACTGTCATCGTTCAAAAATAATAATAAAAAATTATAATTGACAGACAGATTTGAAGTTGATGTAGGGATTTAAGTGTTAAATACATTAAAAATAACATAGATTAATATAAGACCTATTTTTAACACTTTTATGAGTGGTGGGCATTTTGGGTCCCTGAGACATTTAGTGTGATTTTTTTTTTTTCCCAACTGTCATTGTTCAAAAATAATAATAAAAAATTATAATTGACAGACAGATTTGAAGTTGATGTAGGGATTTAAGCGTTAAAAACAAAAATATATAGATTTATAAATGACCCATTTTTCAACACTTTTATTAGTAGGGGTCTCTTTGGATCCCCAACATTCTTGTAATTTTTATTTTTGTTTTAACTGTACTTGTTAAAAAAATAATACAAAAATTATAAATGATGGATGGATTTGAGGTTGATGTAGAGATTTAAGCGTTAAATAAATTAAAAATAACATAGATTTATATAAGACCTATTTTTAAGACTTTTATGACTGGTGGGCATTTTGGGTCCCTGAGACATTTAGTGTGATTTCTTTTTTTTTTTTCCAACTGTCATTGTTCAAAAATCCATCCATCCATCCATTTTCTACCGCTTATTCCCTTTCGGGGTCGCGGGGGGCGCTGGCGCCTATCTCAGCTACCATCGGGCGGAAGGCAGGGTACACCCTGGACAAGTCGCCACCTCATCGCAGGGCCAACACAATAATAAAAAATTATAATTGACAGACAGATTTGAAGTTGATGTAGGGATTTAAGCGTTAAAAACAAAAATATATAGATGCATAAATGACCTATTTTTTTCAACACTTTTATGAGTAGGGGTCCCTTTGGATCCCCGACACTTTCTGTGATTTTTATTTTTGTTTTAATTGTACTTGTTAAAAAATAATACAAAAATTATAAATGACGGATGGATTTGAAGTTGATGTAGAGATTTAAGCGTTAAATAAATGAAAAATAACATATATTTATATAAGACCTATTTTTAAGACTTTTATGACTGATGGGCATTTTGGGTCCCTGAGACATTTAGTGTGATTTCTTTTTTTTTTTCCAACTGTCATCGTTCAAAAATAATAATAAAAAATTATAATTGACAGACAGATTTGAAGTTGATGTAGGGATTTAAGTGTTAAATACATTAAAAATAACATAGATTAATATAAGACCTATTTTTAACACTTTTATGAGTGGTGGGCATTTTGGGTCCCTGAGACATTTAGTGTAATTTTTTTTTTTTCAACTGTCATTATTCAAAAACAATAATAAAAAAATTATAATTGACAGACAGATTTGAAGTTGATGTAGGGATTTAAGCGTTAAAAACAAAAATATATAGATGTATAAATGACCTATTTTTTTAACACTTTTATGAGTAGGGGTCCCTTTGGATCCCCGACACTTTGTGTAATTTTATTTTTTAACCATTTTTGTTCAAAAAATAACAATGAAAAGGGCAATGTTTTATATATTTTTGACCTAATTGAGGCTCCAATTACTTAACATTAAATACTCCACTTTAAAAATTTTGGGGAGAAAATATTGCTTTTTTGTGTTTTTTTCCTATAAAAAATAGGGCTTTGTTTGGGGAAAAATACATAAAAAATAATAATAAAATAAACCATATATATATATATATATATATATATGTATATATATATAATTTTATATATTTTATTAAGATTCCCTGGCTCTTCAGGGAATTTTATTTAACATTTTATATAACAAGATTTTATATAAAATCCGCTGGGAAACCTGCGAAACAGGCTTGTAGGGATGAAACACCCTCTGTGTTTTTTCCTGACCTAACTTTTATTCTGCTCTACCTCGGTATTGAGTGCAGTAGAACGGATAAACTACAGAAATTTAGACATATATATATATATATACATGGATATTTAAGTGTTGAAAGTAAAAATAAATATTAATATTGACTTATTTTTACCACTAAATGCTGAGATCCATTTGGGTCCCTTGGAGCCCAAATGGTTTTGAAAACGAAAAATATAAAAACGGCCGCTGCATGCTTTTCATTTTTCAGTGTTTGGCCCTCAGTGGAAAAAGTTTGAACACCCCTGTTCTAATATGTTTGTCAAGCAATATTCATTCATTAAAAGTAGATTTTCTGTTTAAAAGGCATGTTATATACTCAAATTAAATACATTTAAATAAGCGGGACTTATTTAAGATACGCGTGGTTTGAGTTAGGAGTTGGGTCGTAAGTTGAGGTATTACTGTACTTATATTTCTGGTGTCAGCCGGCGTCGTCATCGTCGTGGGGACTCAAACAGCGGCTGGACGTGACGGTGAGACGTCGTGGGGACTCAAACAGCGGCTGGACGTGACGGTGAGACGTCGTGGGGCTGGACGTGACGGTGAGACGTCGTGGGGCTGGACGTGACGGTGAGACGTCGTGGGGACTCAAAAAGCGGCTGGACGTGACAGTGAGACGTCATGGGGACTCAAACAGCGGCTGAACGTGACAGTGAGACGTCGTGGGGACTCAAATAGCGGCTGGACGTGACCGTGAGACGTCATGGGGACTCAAAAAGCGGCTGGACGTGACAGTGAGACGTCATGGGGACTCAAACAGCGGCTGAACGTGACAGTGAGACGTCGTGGGGACTCAAATAGCGGCTGGACGTGACCGTGAGACGTCATGGGGACTCAAACAGCGGCTGGACGTGATAGTGAGACGTCGTGGGGACTCAAACAGCGGCTGGACGTGATAGTGAGACGTCGTGGGGACTCAAAAAGCGGCTGGACGTGACTGTGAGACGTAGTGGGGACTCAAACAGCGGCTGGACGTGACGGTGAGACGTCGTGGGGACTCAAACAGCGGCTGGACGTGATAGTGAGACGTCATGGGGACTCAAACAGCGGCTGGACGTGACAGTGAGACGTCGTGGGGACTCAAACAGCGGCTGGACGTGATAGTGAGACGTCGTGGGGCTGGACGTGACAGTGAGACGTCATGGGGACTCAAAAAGCGGCTGGACGTGACTGTGAGACGTCGTGGGGACTCAAACAACGGCTGGACGTCAGAGGAATCACTGCAGGGAGGATCATGGAGGTCATCATGGAGGTCATCTTCAGTCCAAACTTTCGAGACTCACGCGGATTAAAAAGTCTTCCTGTTTCCATTCCTTCACTTCGTCCCCAAATCCTCCCTTTTTATTGTGGACCTCTGGTGTTGGAGTCCTGCTAAACAAACCCGCCGAGCACATCTGTGTCGCAGGAAGTGCGGCCGAGGTCTTGTGACGTCGCTCCAAGTCTGAGTTCACCACTCCACACGGCGGCGTCCTTCTCGGCCGTCTGATTTGGGTTTTCTGGCCTTCTCACGCCAGCTCGGGCCGCGCCTCCATTTCCCCGCGAGAGGCCGTGCGCGCTCGCATGTATTCGCTGCTCTGGGTCGCCCTCTGGCCGCCGGGGTTGCCGCCTCCACCGCCGCGGCGCCAACGCCGTACCGCCAGGAAAGTGTTCAGGCCGTACACACCTGTGGCCAGGAAGCCGAAGGTCTGCGGAGAAGAGAGGAAACAGGAAGTACAACAATGCGGCCGATTAGAGCAGCAATATTTGGCTAATAATGTTCAATGCAGTTGTGCATGTGACACTTGAAAGTACGAACCCCAAAACCAGTGAAGTTGTGTAAATGGTAAATAAAAAGAGAATACAATGATTTGCAAATCCCTTTCAACTTATATTCAGTTGAATAGACTGCAAAGACAACAGACTTTCAACAGGGGACAGGAAAGGCCAGCATAGAACCCCAATTCTTCAGAGTTTGCACTGGCTCCCTGTTCATTTTAGAATAGATTTTAAAACATTGCTGTTTGTTTTTAAATCTTTACATGGACTGGCACCTCAATATATCTCGGACCTCATCTGAGGTCCGAGAGCCAGTTCCAGCTCGTGGTGCCCAAGACCAGACTTAAGACCAGGGGAGACAGGACCTTCTCGGTGGTCGGCCCTAAGCTCTGGAACACTCTGCCCCTCGCTTCCACAGTGGACTCTTTTAAGTCTCGTCTTAAGACCCACTTTTATTCTCTGACTTTTAACACTACGTGAGTTGTGTGGTCCTCTGTTGTCCTGTGTTTTTTATACACTTTGATTTCTATTTTACTGTTTTAATTGATTTTACCCTTTAAAATAGTTTTTAATCATATTTGTATTTATTGGTTTTATATTTATTTATTTTTGTTTTTATTCAGTAATTGGTGGAGCATAATATATATATATATATACTTTTTTTATTTTATTTTATTTATTTATTTATTTTTTACCATTGTTTTTAACATGGCTGTGCAGCACTTTGGAAACGTTATTGTTGTTTAAATGTGCTATAAAAATAAAGTGGATTGGATTGGATTGATAATGTTCACACTGAGAAACTACATTTTTTTTAGCAAATAATCACTAACTTGGAATTTAATGGCAAAAATTTGGCACAGGGACATTTTTACCAGTGTGTTACATGGTTTTTCCTTGTAACAACACTCAGTAAACCTTTGGGAACTGAGGAGAGCAATTTTCAGGTGGAATTATTTCCCATTCTTACTTGATGTACAGCTTAAAGGCCTACTGAAATGCCATCAATCCATTTTCTACCGCTTATTCCCTATTTTTAAGACTTTTATGACTGATGGGCATTTTGGGTCCCTGAGACATTTAGTGTGATTTCTTTTTTTTTTTCCAACTGTCATCGTTCAAAAATAATAATAAAAAATTATAATTGACAGACAGATTTGAAGTTGATGTAGGGATTTAAGTGTTAAATACATTAAAAATAACATAGATTAATATAAGACCTATTTTTAACACTTTTATGAGTGGTGGGCATTTTGGGTCCCTGAGACATTTAGTGTGATTTTTTTTTTTCAACTGTCATTATTCAAAAACAATAATAAAAAAATTATAATTGACAGACAGATTTGAAGTTGATGTAGGGATTTAAGCGTTAAAAACAAAAATATATAGATGTATAAATGACCTATTTTTTTAACACTTTTATCAGTAGGGGTCCCTTTGGATCCCCGACACTTTGTGTAATTTTTATTTTTTAACCATTTTTGTTCAAAAAATAACAATGAAAAGGCAATGTTTTTATATATTTTTGACCTAATTGAGGCTCCAATTACTTAACATTAAATACTCCACTTTAAAAATTTTGGGGAGAAAATATTGCTTTTTTGTGTTTTTTTCCTATAAAAAATAGGGCTTTGTTTGGGGGAAAAATACATAAAAAATAATAATAAAATAAACTATATATATATATAATTTTATATATTTTATTAAGATTCCCTGGCTCTTCAGGGAATTTTATTTAACATTTTATATAATAAGATTTTATATAAAATCCGCTGGGAAACCTGCGCCTATTTCAGCTTCAATCGGGCGGAAGGTGGGGTACACCCTGGACATGCCGCCACCTCATCACAGGGCCAACACAGATACTGTAGACTAGAGATGCGCGGTTTGCGGTCGGGCGGTTGACATGACAAAAAAACTGATTTTAATTAGATTCGGGCGGGTGGCGGTTGAACCATCCGGAGACATTTGATCTACATGGTTCTGGGCTCGGTATCCTTTGCCAGTCAAAGAGCCATTTAAGACCGGTTTCATAAAGCGAAGAAGTCAATAGGAGACGCTATCATTCTCTTGAATGACTACCGGCAGACACCCAGATATTAAATATTAGTGCGTGCTATGAAGCCATTGGCTTTGTCGCCTGCTACATCAGACACGATCTGCTTGTCAGTCCAGCATCATGTTGTGTGTGGTTTCCGCGGCAACACGCACACGACTGTAAGGCATACTGGGTGACACAGAGTACACTAATGGTTGTGATATAAACAATTTTAACACTCTTAGTAATATGCGCCACGCTGTGAAGCCACACCAATTAAGGACGAAAAACACATTTCGGGAGAACATCCTCACAGTAACACAACATAAACGCAACACAACAAATACCCATAATCCTTTGTATTCATGACCCTTTCTGACTATTTTATACCCCCCCGTGCGTCGGTAAGGTGGGCAGGGTTGGGGGCGCGGAGGCGTAAAATATATTCAGGAAGTGTCACGAATACAAAGGATTATGGGTATTAGTTGTGTTGCAATTATGTTGTGTTACTGTGAGGATGTATCTTCCACCCAACTCTCTCCTTTGAGTCACACATTAAAAGCGTTACTAAAACGGCCTTCTTTCATCTCCGTAATATCGCTAAAATTTGCTCCATTTTGTCCACTAAAGACGCCGAGATCATTATCCATGCGTTTGTTACGTCTCGCCTCGATTACTGTAACGTATTATTTTCGGGTCTCCCCATGTCTAGCATTAAAAGACTACAGTTGGTACAAAATCCGGCTGCTAGACTTTTGACAAGAACAAGAAAGTTTGATCACATTACGCCTGTACTGTATATACCTTTATATACATATATACATACATATATACCTATACTGTATATACCTTTATATACACATATACCTATACTGTATATACCTTTATATACATACATACATACATATATACCTATACTGTATATACCTTTATATACATATATACATACATATATACCTATACTGTATATACCTTTATATACATATATACATACATATATACCTATACTGGCTCACCTGCACTGGCTTCCTGTGCACTTAAGATGTGACTTTAAGGTTTTACTACTTACGTATAAAATACTACACGGTCTAGCTCCAGCCTATCTTGCCGATTGTATTGTACCATATGTCCCGGCAAGAAATCTGCATTCAAAAGACTCCAGCTTATTAGTGATTCCTAGAGCCCCAAAAAAGTCTGCGGACTATAGAGCGTTTTCCGTTCGGGCTCCAGTACTCTGGAATGCCCTCCCGGTAACAGTTCGAGATGCTACCTCAGTAGAAGCCTTTAAGTCTCACCTTAAAACTCATCTGTATACTCTAGCCTTTAAATAGACCTCCTTTTTAGACCAGTTGATCTGCCGCAATCTTTTCTTTTTTCTCCTATGTCCCCCCCTCCCTTGTGGAGGGGGTCCGGTCCGATGACCATGGATGAAGTACTGGCTGTCCAGAGTCGAGACCCAGGACGGGCCGCTCGTCGGGACCCAGGATGGACCGCTCGCCTGTTTATCGGTTGGGGACATCTCTACGCTGCTGATCCGCCTCCGCTTGAGATGGTTTCCTGTGGACGGGACTCTCGCTGCTGTCTTGGATCCGCTTTGAACTGAACTCTCGCGGCTGTGTTGGAGCCACTATGGATTGAACTTTCACAGTATCATGTTAGACCCGCTCCACATCCATTGCTTTCGGTCCCCTAGAGGGGGGGGGTTGCCACATCTGAGGTCCTCTCCAAGGTTTCTCATAGTCATCATTGTCACTGGCGTCCCACTGGATGTATATTCTCCCTGCCCACTGGGTGTGAGTTTTCCTTGCCCTTTTGTGGGTTCTTCCGAGGGTGTCGTAGTCGTAATGATTTGTGCAGTCCTTTGAGACATTTGTGATTTGGGGCTATATAAATAAACATTGATTGATTGATTGATTAATTCTCCCGAAATGTGTTTGTCAATCTTGTATTGTGTGGCTTCACAGCGTGGCGCATATTAGTAAGTTTTAAAGTTGTTTATATCACAACCATCAGTGTACTCTGTATCACCCAATATGCCTTTCAATCTTGTACGTGTGATTGCGGAAGCTGCACACAACATGTTACTGGACCTTCAATCGGTTCATACATGTTTTGAAGGTGTCTAAGGCAATGGCTTCACAGCACGCCCACATTCTTGTCATCAGGATGAACGCTATTGAATAGTCGCGAGAACGTTAGCGGCTCCAATTGACTACATTACTCTATGAAACTGTTTTAAATAGCTCTGTGAGTCGTAAAGGTGGCCAACCTCCGATGTAACTCAGCGGGTGGGTACGGTCCAGATAAAAAGTTGGTTCGGGTGGACGGCGGGTGGATGACGATTTTGGTGATGGGGATAATATAATTGCTAGGGATGCACCGATTAATCAGTAACCGAATATATTCGGCCGAATATGGCAAAAAAAGCCACATTCGGCCTTCGGTGGAATGAGTTAAGAACAAGGCCGAATAGTGGCGTGTGACGCAATTATTTGACGCAATCACGGTGACGTTGGGATATGTTGTGTACCTGTATAAGTGTATGAGGTTACAATGTTGTGTACCTGTATAAGTGTATGAGGTTACAATGTTGTGTACCTGTATAAGTGTATGAGGTTACAATGTTGTGTACCTGTATAAGTGTATGAGGTTACAATGTTGTGTACCTGTATAAGTGTATGAGGTTACAATGTTGTGTACCTGTATAAGTGTATGAGGTTACAATGTTGTGTACCTGTATAAGTGTATGAGGTTACAATGTTGTGTACCTGTATAAGTGTATGAGGTTACAATGTTGTGTACCTGTATAAGTGTATGAGGTTACAATGTTGTGTACCTGTTTAAGTGTATGAGGTTACAATGTTGTGTACCTGTATAAGTGTATGAGGTTACAATGTTGTGTACCTGTATAAGTGTATGAGGTTACAATGTTGTGTACCTGTATAAGTGTATGAGGTTACAATGTTGTGTACCTGTATAAGTGTATGAGGTTACAATGTTGTGTACCTGTATAAGTGTATGAGGTTACAATGTTGTGTACCTGTATAAGTGTATGAGGTTACAATGTTGTGTACCTGTATAAGTGTATGAGGTTACAATGTTGTGTACCTGTATAAGTGTATGAGGTTACAATGTTGTGTACCTGTATAAGTGTATGAGGTTACAATGTTGTGTACCTGTATAAGTGTATGAGGTTACAATGTTGTGTACCTGTATAAGTGTATGAGGTTACAATGTTGTGTACCTGTATAAGTGTATGAGGTTACAATGTTGTGTACCTGTATAAGTGTATGAGGTTACAATGTTGTGTACCTGTATAAGTGTATGAGGTTACAATGTTGTGTACCTGTATAAGTGTATGAGGTTACAATGTTGTGTACCTGTATAAGTGTATGAGGTTACAATGTTGTGTACCTGTATAAGTGTATGAGGTTACAATGTTGTGTACCTGTATAAGTGTATGAGGTTACAATGTTGTGTACCTGTATAAGTGTATGAGGTTACAATGTTGTGTACCTGTATGAGGTTACAATGTTGTGTACCTGTATAAGTGTATGAGGTTACAAGCACACACTTAATTGAGATTTACTTGAGCCTTCTGTTTACATTATTAGCATATCTACTGTGGCTAAGCAGACTTTTGCCAAAAGGACAATCATTCATTTGTTGTGGGTTTATCCACTTTAATGCACTTTATTTTTTTTGGGGAATGCATGTTTTGTTTGAAGGCCTAATATAAATGAAAAACTGTGCTTTTTTTGAAAAGCAAAGGCTACTGGAATATTAAAAAAATGTCAATAATCAATAAAAAATTACTTTATGTGAAAAACATGTCTAAAAATTTATTCTAGGCTATTTATGCAATATAAAAAAGTTGTGAAAAACTGCATTTATTATTCGGTATTTGGCCAAGCGCTCAAATTTTATTTGGTTTCGGCTTCGGCCACAAATTTTCATTTCGGTGCATCCCTGATAATTGCCTATTCGCGCATCTCTACTGTAGACAGACAACATTCACACTCACATTCACACACTAGGGACCAATCAACCTATCCCCAGGTGCATGTCTTTGGAAGTGGGAGGAAGCTGGAGTACCCGGAGAGAACCCACGCAGTCACGGGGAGAACATGCAAACTCCACACAGAAAGATCCCAAGCCTGGGATTGAACCCTGACTACTCAGGTCCTTCGTGTTGTGAGGCAGACGCACTAACCTCTCTTCCGCCGTGAAGCCCCTACTGAAATGAGATGTTCTTATTTAAACGGGGATAGCAGGTCCATTCTATGTGTCATACTTCATCATTTCGCGATATTGCCATATTTTTGCTGAAAGGATTTAGTAGAGAACATCCACGATAAAGTTGGCAACTTTTGGTCGCTAATAAAAAAGCCTTGCCTGTACTGGAAGTAGCAGACGATGATGTCACCGGTGTGAGGGCTCCTCACATTGTTTATAATGGGAGCCTCCAGTATCAAGAGCTATTCGGACCGAGAAAACGAAATTTCCCCAATAATAGATTGTTGAGAAATGTTGTTCTTAAACTGTGGGACAATTTTCTCACGCCTTTGTTCACAAAGTGGTGACCCTCGCCCCATCCTTGTTTGTTTTTATACCCAATCATGGCACCCACCTGTTCCCAATTAGCCTGTTCACCTGTGGAATGTTCCAAATAAGTGTTTGATGAGCATTTCTCCACTTTCTCAGTCTTTTTTGCCACTTCTGTCAGCTTTTTGAAACATGTTGCACACATTAAATTCCAAATGAGCTAATATTTGCAACAAAAAAAAATAAATTCCAGTTTGAACGTTAAGTATCTTGTCTTTGCAGTCTATTCAATTGAATATAAGTTGAAAAGGATTTGCAAATCATTGTATTCTCTTTTTATTTACCATTTACACAATGTACCAACTTCACTGGTTTTGGGATTTGTATTTTGAATGAATGAATGGTTTATTTTGAGCCATGCAAACAAAACAAAATAATGACATAAAATACAAAAGAAATATATATATATATATATATATATACACATTATTTTTACACCTACATAGAAAATATTACATGGGACTAATCTTTTGTAGATGTCAAGATTGGCTCAAAAGGGAGTGGGAAGAAGTAAACTTATTTGGTCCCAACCCTATACATATACAATATATATATATATATATATATATATACACAATATATAATACAATAATATAATTCAATTCAGCGGTTGCTGCATAGATGCTATATATTATCTATATATAATACATTTAAATTTACACACACACACACATATATACACAACACACACATATACGTACACACATATATACAATCCATATACATATATATATATATATATATATATATATATATATATTAGGGGTGGGCAAATTAGTGCGTTAATTACGAGTTAACTCATCAATCTATTAACGCCGACAATTATTTTATCGCAAATTTGAGTATGTTGTTTACATGCTTTTATTTTGTTAACGCCTTTTCTTAACAAGATGGCGTCGCCCGGCGTGGAGGGGCTCTTGGTAAAGATGGAACATTTGGCAAAAATACCGGACAATTCTGCAAATGTCATGGCTGGCTTACAGCGTGGTCACTCCGGGATCACTTACGACCGCCAGACAATTCTGGATGTGGATAGATCGGGCCGTTTTGGACTGAATGAGGCGTGCTTGCTAGAGCGGCTAGCTAGCATGGGAATACTTTGCCGGCTACATCCAGCGGCCTGTGAAGCAGCGGAGTATATGTGTTGTCTGTCTATTTATGAATAATGCAGACCAGGAGTGTTGGCTGAGTTCTTAACGTTTGCTTTCAGAGCGTGCATATCACAACATACAAGATGCCGTCATGGCGACACAACCTATACATGCTCCTCACTCCTGTTGCATGCTGGGTAGGGTAGTTCTTTTATTTCCCTGGCTCATAACATCACAATATAGTACCATGTATATGATGCCTTCAGTTTATCAAAGCACCAAGCAAACAATCGGAAAATTCCCATCATATCAATTCCTAGATATGGTCATAATTATTTTAAGTGCACTACGCAGAATAAACACAACATTATTAATATTGCTACTACGGATAATTTGATCCAAAATTCCCTAAAACAGCCCACTACCTATAATATAGGTTTTTTAAACATTATAAAAAAAATGTTTCTGCTGTTACCTCAGAAATTGCCTGTTCAGATGTTATGATTGTGGCTCAGAGATTTGTATGTAGATTATATTTATTTTCCATAACAAACAGGATAACTTAAATACCCTGGCAGTGGCAATAAGCTTAAATGTTTGTATTTACATTTTTGGAGTTGATTTTCATCAAATATGCTATTTAACTGCTACTGTTTAACAAGGACTGATTTAAATTGTGTTTGCACAACAAATGTTTTGGCGCTTTTGTTCATGTGGGAGAATATTCCAATAAAGGTGCACTACACACTACTTTTGAATTCATTATTGGGCTTTGTGTATACAATGCAGTTAATCGCGATTAATCGGAGAAATAGTGCGATTAACTTCGATTAAAATTTTTAATCGTTGCCCAGCCCTAATATATATATATACATACACACACACACACACACACACACACACACACACACACCTATATAAATACTATATATATAATAGTATATATAATATACACTTTTGTCTAAACATTAACAGTTTTTTATCTACAGTGTTTGATTGACTTAAGTAAATATCATTCTTCTCATGATGATTGTATTTTCTGCTTTTAATTTGAATGATGTTTTTAACTTCCTGTACAGCACTTTGAGTTTCCTTGTGTACAAATTGTGCTTTATAAATAAACTTGCCTCGCCCGTCTTATGAAGCAAGAAAGTGTTCTTGCCTAAGCGAGGACCCAGACAATAAACGCAAGTGGAAACACATGACAACAATCTCGTGAAGCAGAAATCCTGCTTTGTTTTGTCGGCCGTCTACGAAATGTGCGTCGATGGCGATAAGCGTTAAAAAGTCATACATATATCGGCCTGGCCAGCAATGGCTGGATTTATAGCAGGCGCCACTTTTCAGGTGCACGTCGTTCTTCTTCCACAGTTTCTATCCTTATTTATAAAGCTGCATTCCACAACACTGGAAAGTTGGAAATGCTTCCCCCATCTGTCCAGAAAAAGTGCAAAGGAATGTCACACAGAGGCTGAGTTCTGACTACAGGCAGAATAAAAATACTATATTGTCAGCTCGGAAATGCTATCATTAGCTTTGTGTGCATTTTAAGTATTGTTTTAAGCTATTTTACAGCAGTTTTCTTGTCTTCCTAGCTTAATATGAGTCCCAGGAAAGCAAAGAACAAACAATTTGTGGTTTGGAAACATTCAGAAAGTATCCACAGCGTTGTCGACACGTCCCTTCTCTTTCGCTGCACGCTAAAAATATTGACGAGCTGAAGTGGATTTTATTTTTTATTTTATTTCTAACCATTGCAGCTGTTAAAGTTAAGGACTTTTGTGATTTCGAACTGTGAGTGCACCCATACTTGCCAATCTTGAGACCTCTGATTTTGGGAGGTGGGGGTGGGGGGCGTGGTTAAGAGGGGAGGAGTATATTTATAGTATCACAAGTCTTTCATATATATATACATATATATACATACATATATATACATATATATATATATATATATATATATATATATATATATATATATATATATATATATATATATATATAAATATATATATATATATGGGGGCGGCATAGCTCGGTTGGTAGAGCGGCTGTGCCAGCAACTTGAGGGTTGCAGGTTCGATTCCCGCTTCCATCATCCTAGTCACTGCCGTTGTGTCCTTGGGCAAGACACTTTACCCACCTGCTCCCAGTGCCACCCACACTGCTTTAAATGTAACTTAGATATTGGGTTTCACTATGTAAAGCGCTTTGAGTCACTAGAGAAAAAGCGCTATATAAATATAATTCACTTAATTCACTACTATGTTATATTATTATTAGGGGTGGGCAAATTAATGCGTTAATTACACGTTAACTCATAAATCTATTAACCACGACAATTATTTTATCGCACATTTGCGTATGTTGTTTACATGCTTTTATTTTGTTAACGCCTTTTTTTAACAAGATGGCGTCGCCCGGCGTGGAGGGGCTCTTGGTAAAGATGGAACATTTGGCAAAAATACCGGACAATTCTGCAAATGTCCTGGCTGGCTTACAGCGTGGTCACTCCGGGATCACTTACGACCGCCAGACAATTCTGGATGTGGATATATCGGGCCGTTTTGGACTGAATGAGGCGTGCTTGCTAGAGCGGCTAGCTAGCATGGGAATACTTTGCCGGCTACATCCAGCGGCCTGTGAAGCAGCGGAGTATATGTGTTGTCTGTCTATTTATGAATAATGCAGACCAGGAGTGTTGGCTGAGTTCTTAACGTTTGCTTTCAGAGCGTGCATATCACAACATACAAGATGCCGTCATGGCAACACACAACCTATACCGGGCTACCGCGCATGCTCCTCACTCCTGTTGCATGCTGGGTAGGGTAGTTCTTTTTTTCCCTGGCTCATAACATCACAATATAGTACCATGTATATGATGCCTTCAGTTTATCACAGCACCAAGCAAACAATCGGAAAAATCCCATCATATCAATTCCTAGATATGGTCATAATTATTTTAAGTGCACTACGCGGAATAAACACAACATTATTAATATTGCTACTACGGATAATTTGATCCAAAATTCCCTAAAACAGCCCACTACCTATAATATAGGTTTTTTAAACATAAAACCCTGATAAAAAAAAATGTTTCTGCTGTTAGCTCAGAAATTGCCTGTTCAGATGTTATGATTGTGGCTCAGAGATTTGTATGTAGATTATATTTATTTTCCATAACAAACAGGATAACTTAAATACCCTGGCAGTGGCAATAAGCTTAAATGTTTGTATTTACATTTTTGGAGTTGATTTTCATCAAATATGCTATTTAACTGCTACTGTTTAACAAGGACTGATTTAAATTGTGTTTGCACAACAAATGTTTTGGCGCTTTTGTTCATGTGGGAGAATATTCCAATAAAGGTGCACTACACACTACTTTTGAATTCATTATTGGGCTTTGTGTATACAATGCAGTTAATCGCGATTAATCTGAGAAAAAGTGCGATTAACTTCGATTAAAATGTTTAATCGTTGCCCAGCCCTAATATATATATATATATATATATATATATATATATATATATATATATATAGTCCTTGCGCACTAATGACTGAATAAACACGTACTTGGCGTGATGTCATGTTATCGATGGGAAAATGCATTTTTAGACCTTATGATTTGCCTGAGTGACTAGAAGACCCCGAGAGTAACAAGAACTTGCCTTGTTGCCTTCCATTAAGAAAAATAAATTTGTTTTTAGTATAAGTTTGCTGGTTTCAAGAAATGTAATGCCGAGTGCGTATCATTATGTGAAGACAATGGCGCTAGCATTTACTTATTTAAGAAAATGTTTCAACATATCGAGAGAAAAAAAAAGTGTCTTTTTTTTCCATTTAGAAAAGTGCACTTGTTATTAGTGAGAATATACTTATTTTAAGATATTTTAAGATTCATTGAAGTTAGCTAATTTGACTTGTTTTGGAAATTCTTGCCAATCCAAATTTCTTATTCTATATGCAGATCATTTGGCTTAGTTCAAGTAAAATACCCCTCATTTTTATATTTTTCTCTTGTTTTTCAACACTGACTTTTTGCAGTGTAGTTGTGTATGACATAGTACAAGTACAAACAGTAATTGAAACTACCTTTAACGTGACAAACAAAATATATTGTTTTGAAGCATTTACAATGAAATATAGTTTAAATCCTTCAGAAATGTTTGTGTTATATTTTTTTCTTTAAAAAAGTTAATATTCAGATTTGAGTCATGTCCCTGGGTATTTCACTCTGTCCTGTTACCCTGACACCTTACCCCCTCTGAAAAATGTGGACTATGTTGCAAGTCACAAGTTCCACTGGAAGTTGCAAAGTTTAGATCCACTGCAGGCCACGGGAATTTATTTGTTTATATAACTATGATATTTTAACTGACTGGGACGATGCATAAAAATCTATGCACATCCTTGTTACCATTTAAAATAAACAAAACATTTTGGTCAAGTCCTTTTTGTCAACATTTTATCGGCATGAAGCCATGTGGCTGGCTATATGTGATGTGTTTGCTAATTCTATGCGGAAAACTTAGTCCTGTCATTTTCACTAATGCCATCTTTGCAATGGAACTTTCAACACCAATAAAATAAAACTGTCTGAGATGGAAAATACACATTTTGAATAGTTAATAGGTGTATTATCAGGTTTAGAGTAAAAAAAAAAAAAAGGCAAATAAACTATTTGGCTTTACTGAGGCATGTTTTTTTTTTTTTACCATAGGACCCATTTTTGGGCCTTGAGCGCCCCCTAAAGGACCACCAAAAATATGTTTTTCAGCTATGGTAAGTGATATAGTAGCTAAATGAAGAGAAATTGTAGCTAAACGAATAGAAATAGAAACTAAAATAACTTAAATAGTAGCTGAAAGAAGATAAATAGTAGCTAAAAGAATGGAAAGAGCAGCTAAATGAAAAGGAAAAGTAGCTAAAAGAAGAGGGAGGGTAGCTAAACGAGGAAAAAGTAGCTAAAAGAAGGTAAGAGAAAAGAAATAGTGCAATGAAGACAAATAGTAGCTAAAAGAAGAAACAGAGACTAAAATAAGATACATAATAGCTGAAAGGAGAGAAATAGTAGCTAAAGGAGGAAGTAAAAGAAGAGAAATAGTAGCTAAAATAAGAGAAATAGTAGCTAAAATAAGAGAAATGGTAGCTGAAAGACAAATAGTAGTTAAAATAAGAGAAATAGTAGCTAAATGGTAGTTAAATAGCTAAATAGTAGTTAAAAGAAGAGAAATAGTAGCTAAAAGAAGAAGGTAAAAAAGAGAAATAGTAGCTGAAAGAAGAAGGTAAAAAAGAGAAATAGTAGCTGAAAGAAGAAGGTAAAAAAGAGAAATAGTAGCTAAAATAATGAGGTAAAAATTAAATAAATAGTATCAAAAAAAGAGAACAAACAGCTAAAAGAAGAAGGTAAAATAAGAGAAATAGTAGCTGAAAGAGAAATAGTAGCTAAAAGAAGAGAAGGAGTAGCTAAAAGAAGGTAAAATAAGAGAAATCGTAGCTAAAACAATAAGGTAAAAATAAAACAAATAGTATCAAATTAAGAGAAATAGTAGCTAAAGGAGGAGGTAAAAGAAGAGAAATAGTAGTTTAAAGAAAAAGGTACAAATAAGAGAAATAGTAGCTAAAAGAAGAGAAATAGTAGCTAAAAGAAGAAGGTAAAAAAGAGAAATAGTAGCTAAAATAATGAGGTAAAAATAAAATAAATAGTATCAAAAAAGAGAATAAACAGCTAAAAGAAGAAGGTAAAAGAAGAGAAATAGTAGCTGAAAGAAGAGAAATAATAGCTAAAAGAAGGTGAAAATAAGAGAAATGGTATCTAAAAGAGAAATAGTAGCTAAAAGAAGAGAAATAGTAGCTAAAAGAAGAATGTAAGAGAAGAGAAATAGTATCTAAAAGAAGAGAAGGAGTAGCTAAAAGAAGGTAAAATAAGAGAAATAGTAGCTAAAATAAGAGAAATGGCAGCTAAAAGAAAATAAATAGTAGTTAAAAGAAGAGAAATAGCTAAAAGAAGAAGGTAAAAAAGAGAAATAGTAGCTAAAATAATTAGGTAAAAATAAAATAAATAGTATCAAAACAAGAGAATAAACAGCTAAAAGAAGAAGGTAAAATAAGAGAAATAGTAGCTGAAAGAAGAGAAATAGTAGCTTCTCCACCACAATCACAAACAAACGGAAGAGCCTAAGTAGGGAAGTTTTTAAGCGCCACAAATATGACTAAAGAGGTAAAGCTGTATTTCCACTTGCACTTTTTTCACCGACAGTTGAGTTAAAAATTAACTTTGTTTATTTTAGCACAACATGTACATTTATTTGTCTTCACTTATTAATGAGTCCCTTCTTTTGGTTAGTACTTATTTTTCCTAATCAGCCTGACCTAAGCCTAAGGTTTATCTGTTAAATAAACTATCATCTTTGTGATTAACACACGGTTGTAAACTCTAAGTCGTGTTTACATTTGCGTGGGCCCCGGGCCTGTGTGTAGTGGGAAAGTTGGGGCACGAGGTGAAAATAGTTAAGAAGTCCACCAGCATTGTGCAGAATGCTGCTAATAGTGATTGTTTGGACTGGAAGGACCTTCATCTCGCGTCTTCTTTTTGCAACACATGAGCGTTGAAAACAAGCCGCCCGGGCCCGCTAGGTGTCGACTCACCACTGCTGCGATCTCGGCTCCGGTGTTGTGGTTGATGCAGGCCAGCACCAGGGAGGACAGGAAGAAGAGGAAGGTGCTGGCTGCCGTGTTGCCCAAATCCTGAAAAGACACCCAAGAAGGCAGACTTCAGTGTTTGCAGTAACTTGATGCTTTCTCACTTTCTCACTGCCACTCATCCAGGGTGGACGCTCCTCTTTCCTCTCCTGCTCGCTTTGTCTTGTCTTTACTTTTTGTGGCCTCTTCAATCAATCAATCAATGTTTACTTATATAGCCCTAAATCACTGGTGTCTCAAAGGGCTGCACAAACCACTACCACATCCTCGGTAGGCCCACATAAGGGCAAGGAAAATGAGAACCTTGGAGAGGTGGAAAGCAATGGATGTCGAGCGGGTCTAACATGATACTGTGAAAGTTCAATCCATAATGGATCCAACACAGTCGCGAGAGTCCAGTCCAAAGCGGATCCGACACAGCAGCGAGAGTCCCGTTCACAGCGGAGCCAGCAGGAAACCATCCCAAGCGGAGGCGGATCAGCAGCGCAGAGATGTCCCCAGCCGATACATGGCCACCGGATCGGATCGGACCGGACCCCCTCCACAAGGGAGAGTGGGACATAGGAGAAAAAGAAAACAAACGGCAGATCAACTGGTCTAAAAAGGGAGTCTATTTAAAGGCTAGAGTATACAAATGAGTTTTAAATGCTTCTACTGAGCCTCTTTTTGCACTGCTCTCCAAATCAACAATGGAACTATTTAATTGGCCTCAACCAAATCGACAAGATCTTGGGTTTAGGGCCGGGGTCGGCAACCTTTACCACCCAAAGAGCCATTTTGACCCGTTTCACAAAATAAATAAACAATGGGAGCCACAAAACTCTTTTGAAATTTAAAATGAAAATAACACTGCACAGTTTTTTTTGTGCTTTGTGCTAAGTATTAACCAGGGGTCTCAAACTCGCGGCCCGCACCTTAATATGAAAATGTAATGTTAGTGCGGCCCACAAGTTTTAAATTAATGCCGTTTGAGAGCATCACACTCACCAACCCTCCCAAACTTTCCACGAGACTCCCCAATTTCAGAGCAACTATTCTCGCGAATGACTGCTGATTTTCACCCTTCGAAATTAATACGGGCGTGCTATGTTGGCGCTGCCTTTACCGCCCTCTATAACATGAACAGAAATCTAGCACAGCCCAGCCAGGAGTCCACAGACACACTTAGACAACTACAACGACTACTTGTTCAACAGCCATACAGGTTACACTGAGGGTTGTGATATAAACAACTTTAACACTCTTACTAATATGCGCCACACTGTGAACCCACACCAAACAAGAATGACAAACACATTTTGGGAGAACATCCTCACTATAACACAACAGAACAAGTACCCAGAATCCCATGCATCCCTAACTCTTCCGGGCTACATTATACACCCCCACTACCACCAACCCCCCCCCCCCCCCCCCCCCTCCGTGCGTTGGTTGAGGTGGGCGGGGTTAGGTGCTGGCGGGTGGGTGTAATGTAGCCCGGAAGAGTTACGGATGCATGGGATTCTGGGTATTTGTTCTGTTGTGTTACAATGCGGATGTTCTACCGAAATGTGTTTGTCGTTCTTGTTTGGTGTGGGTTCACAGTGTGGCGCATATTAGTAAGAGTGTAAAAGTTGTTTATGTCACAACTTCGTGTAACCTGTATGGCTGTTGAGCAAGTATGCCTTGCAGTCACTTTCGTGTATCAACAGAGGCTGCATAGTACATGTGACCGGCTGGCACGGGCCGCAGGTTGCCGACCCCTGGTTTAGGGAAACCTGCTTGTCGTGCCGCAGCGGTTGTTGCTGGACACACGACGGACTCTTGGGAGAAGGAGTACTGCGTGCCTGGGGACCATTTTCAGTGGAGGACGTGAAGATATCCACCTATTGGGAATTATGACAACGGGACATCTGCTGACTGGAGTAAGCGTTGCTCTGGTTTGTCCACAAATTGGAAGTTGCTGGCAGTCTTCAAAGTAGCCCAAAGCTGCCACAAATGGTTGGAGGATGCGGGAAGAACTGTGGACACTCTTGTGATTTTGGATCACATCGAACAGTCTGCTTCGCAGGATTTTGACAACCAGTCATAGACAATTTAGAGTGAAAAGCTAATTTTATTTTCACTCGCATACAAAACATTCTAACTTGGATTGTTTCCCTGGCTTGGAGACTCTCCCGTAGGACAGTGCGGCGAAGTCACAACAAAACTCCCTTCAGTCTCTCATGGACACACACCTGTTATTGTTGACTTTGGACTAGCGACTGCAGGAGATCAAAGACACTGCAGGCTTACACACAACATGCATCCACAATAATAATTGCAGTATATTTGTAGGTAGTTGCAGGTTTGAGACACTAGATGGCAATGTTGTATAAGCTATTGTACTCTACTCAGAGTAGTTTGGGAAGCGACACATTAAAAGTGTCAAGATGTTGACACACCTTCTGCATTATAAGCAACAAAACTAAAGACACGTTTCGGTTATTAAGTTGATATATCAAGATATCAAAAGTGTGGCTTCTCACTCCATGCAGAGAATCCACAGCGAGACGGCGCAACCACACTTGGTAGTTGATACTGTCATGTGATTGGCTGTTAGCGTGTCTCTCTCATTACTTCGCGTTTCCTGTTTTGTCGGGTTGCCAGAGTGCGAGTGACTTTATGAAACTACCGTATTTCCTTGAATTGCCGCCGGGTATATAGTCTGCACCTGCCTAGAATTACTGCCGAATCAAACTCGTTTCGCAAAATAATTAGCGCATTACCGGCGGCTCAGGATTCACGCCGGGTCAAACTCGTTTCGCAAAATATTATTTTTATTAGCGCATGTCTAGAATTTCCGCAGGGTCAAACTCGTCACGTTACGAGTGACACTTCACCTGTCATCATTTTTAAAATGGAGGAGACTGATTTCAATCATTAGAAATCGCATAAAGGGAAGAAGATTAAGAGCTATTCAGTAGGTTTTAAGGTCCAAGCTATTGAATATGCTAAAAAGAACAGTAACTAGCTATGTTTTATTAATATACCGTAGCTGCGTGTGTCAAATATGAGTCATTAAATGACTCCCGCCTCCTGGTGGTAGAGGGCGCTAGTGATCCTTCTTGCGACTACTCGGCTGCAGAAGAAGTGACAACAAGCAGCGATCGTTTATTGTTTCCTCTCGCTTGCACTTTTAACATGGAGGATTACATATCTAAAATAAAACAGTTTTCTAAACTGGACTTTCAATCAAAGCAGGAGGTAATAAAGGAAGATCTCCATCGAGACAGAGAGACTTTTAAAACTGAAGAAAGATAAGGAAGACTTCTATAAACGAGTTATCGATGCTTTTGATCAGAAGGAGCTGCGCATGGACTTCATTTATAAGTAAAGGCAAGATTATAATAACGTTTTTTTTAATTATTAAATGTGCTTGTCATGATGGTATCCTTACATCACACTCAAATTTTTAGGCGCAGGCCTAACTTTACCGCATGCCTTTGGTAAGCGCGGGAGTGAGAAGAGGTTTTAAACTAATTAGCGCCCCGGCGGCAATTCGAGGAAATACGGTATGTGTCAATCGCCATTTATATCAATATCATTTTATCAGCCTAACCCTACTCCAAGTTAACTTTCAGTTTTGATCTCCGCCAAGGCATTGCAGTCATGGAGGATAAAAGCATGTCCAGTGCTGGTATTGCTATTGTTTTTACTTCCTCTTTTTGCTTCCAATAAATTGTTCATCTTCCATTTCAGTCACCTCTCTTTATTTGAGACGGTTTTAGGATTAAAGAACCTGGGTGGACTCTGCCCTCCTAAAGGGAGGGTCCTAGTAATCCCCTCCAAAACCAGTCGGACTGCATCCCTGTTGCGTCACTGTCCTGTTAAACACGTCCGTTGCACACAGCAAATTAAACCCCGCAATAGCATGAGAGTTACAGTCCCGGTCAAAAGTTTACATACACTTGTGAAGAACAAAATATCATGGCTGTCTTGAGTTTCCAATCTTTTCTACAACTCTTATTTTTTTGTGATAGAGTGATCGGAGCACATAAAACTTGTTGGTAGCAAAAAACATTCATGAAGTTAGGTTTTTTATACATTTATTTTGGGTCTACATAAAATGTGACCAAATCTGCAAATAACTTTCCTCCAGAAGGACTTATCTGTGTGCATGTGATGTCAGATGAAACAAAAACTGAGCAGTTTGGCCACAATACCCAGCAATATGTTTGGAGGAGAAAAGGTGAGGCCTTTAATCCCAGGAACACCATACCTACAGTCAACCATGGTGGTGGTAGTATTATGCTCTGGGCCTATTTTGCTGCCAATGGAACTGCTTTTTTTACAGAGAGTAAATGGGACAATGAAAAAAGAAGATTACCTCCAAGTGAAGTGAAGTGAATTATATTTATATAGCGCTTTTCTCTAGTGACTCAAAGCGCTTTACATAGTGAAACCCAATATCTAAGTTACCTTTAAACCAGTGTGGGTGGCACTGGGAGCAGGTGGGTAAGGTGTCTTGCCCAAGGACACAACGGCAGTGACTAGGATGACCGAAGCGGGAATCGAACACGCAACCCTCAAGTTGCTGGCACGGCCGCTCTACCAACCGAGCTATGCCGCCCCAAATTAGAGATGTCCGATAATATCAGCCATCTGATATAATCGGCCATTAAATGCTTTAAAATGTAATATCGGAAATTATCGGTTTCACAATTATCGGTTTCAAAAAGTAAAATTCATGACTTTTTCAAACGGCGCTGTGTACACGGATGTAGGGAGCGGTACAGAGCGCCATTAAAGGGGAACATTATCACCAAACCTATGTAAGCGTCAATATATACCTTGATGTTGCAGAAAAATGTCCATGTATTTTTTTAACCGATTTCCGAACTCTAAATGGGTGAATTTTGGCAAATTAAACGCCTTTCTGTTTATCGCTCTTGTAGCGATGACGTCAGAATGTGACGTCACCGAGGTAACACACCCGCCATATTCATTTTCACATTACAAACACCGGGTCTCAGCTCTGTTATTTTCCGTTTTTTCGACTATTTTTTGGAACCTTGGAGACATCATGCCTCGTGGGTGTGTTGTCGGAGGGTGTAACAACACTAACAGGGAGGGATTCAAGTTGCACCACTGGCAAGAAATCTGCCGCCAGACCCCCATTGAATGTACCAGAGTGTCTCCACATTTGACCGGCGATGCTAAGACAGACATGGCACAGAGATGTATGGATAACCTGCAGATGCATTTGCAACCATTAAGTCAACGAAATCACAAAGGTGAGTTTTGTTGATGTTGTTGACTTATGTGCTAATCAGACATATTTGGTCACGGCATGACTGCCAGCTAATCGATGCTAACATGCTACGCTAATCGATGCTAACATGCTATTTACGCTAGCTGTATGTACATTTAAAAATAGATACCCACATTAAATGCGAAACAAACACTTACCAATCGACGGATTTAAGTTGCTCCAGTGTCACAAGATGCGAAAGTCCTGATCGTTTGGTCCACACATTTTACCGGCGATGCTAATAAGGCAGCCATGCTATGGGCCACTTCATTAGGTACACCCACGCTATGGCCGAATAGCGTCAATAGCTATTCGCTCAATAGCTTCAATTTCTTCTTCAATTTCGTTTATGCGTAATCTGTTGAATCGCTTAAACCGCTGAAATCCGAGTCTGAATCCGAGCTAATGTTGCTATATCTTGCTGTGGTAACCGCCATGTTGTTTGTATTGGCAGCCCTGTATGACGTCACAGGGAAATGGATAGTGGTTTCGAAGATAGCGGAAATAAGGCACTTTAAAGCTTTATTTAGGGATATTCCGGGACCGGTAAAATTTTGAAAAAAACTTCAAAAAATACAACAAGCCACTGGGAACTGATTTTTATTGTTTTTAACCCTTTTGAAATTGTGATAATGTTCCCCTTTAAACCTTGAAGGCACTGTCTTTGCGTGCAAGCCCAATCAAATAATATCCACGGCTTTTCACACACACAAGTAATTGCAATGCATACTTGGTCAACAGCCATACAGGTCACACTGAGGGTGGCCGTATAAACAACTTGAACACTGTTACAAATATGCGCCATACTGTGAACCCACACCAAACAAGAATACCAAACACATTTCGGGAGAACATCCGCACCGTAACACAACATAACAAATACCCAGAACCCCTAGCAGCACTAACTATTCCGGAACGCAACAATATACACCCCCGCTACCCTCTAACCCCTCCACCCACCTCAATCTCCTCATGCTCTCTCAGGGAAAGCATGTCTCAAATTCCAAGTTGCTGTTTTGAGGCATGTTAAAATAAATATTGCACTTTGTGACTTCAATTATAAATAAGGCAGTGCCATGTTGGCATTTTTTTCCATAACTTGAGTTGATTTATTTTGGAAAACCTTGTTACATTGTTTAATGCATCCAGTGAAGCATCACAACAAAATTAGGCAACTGGTATCAGTTGATATCGGTATCAGTAATTAGGAGTTGGACGATATTGGAATATCGGACATCGGCAAAAAAGCCTTTATCTGACATCTCTACTCCAAATTCTTCAGGACAAGCTAAAATCCTCAGCCCGGAGGTTGGGTCTTGGGCGCAGTTGGGTGTTCCAACAGGACAATGACCCCAAACATGTCAAAAGTGATAAAGGAAGGGCTAAATCAGGCTAGAAGGAAGATTTTAGAATGGCCTTCCCAAAGTCCTGACTTAAACGTGAGGACAATGCTGAAGAAACAAGTCCATGTCAGAAAACCAACACCTTTCGCTGAACTGCACCAATTTTGTCCAGAGGAGTGGTCAAAAATTCAACTAGAAGCTTGTGGATGGCTACCAAAAGCGCCTTATTGCAGTGAAACTTGCCAAGGGACATGTAAGCAAATATTAACATTGCTGTATGTATACTTTTACATTTGCTCAGATTTTCAGTAGACCCATAATAAATTCAGAAAAGAACCAAACTTCATTGATATTTTTGGTGTCAAACAAGTATCCATCCATCCATTTTCTACCACTTGTCCCGTTCGGGGTCGCTGGAGCCTATCTCAGCTGCATCCGGGCGGAAGGCGGTGTAAACCCTGGACAAGTCGTAACCTCAGCGCAGAAAAACAAGTATGTTAAAGTTAAAGTAACGATGATTGACACACACACACACACACACTAAATGTGGCAAATTATTCTCTGCCTTTGACCCATCACTAGGGGTGTAACGGTACCTCTGGTTCGGTTCATTTTCGGTACAGTAGGAAAACAACTAAATATAAATTTTTTTGGTTATTTATTTACTAAATTTGTAAACAATGGCTTAACATACGTGTACACTCAGGGTCCATTGCCAGGGTTAATGTGGTCAACATGTATAAAATAAAAACTAAATAAGATAAGGCTCAGAATGGTTTCTTAACAAAACCTTCTACATATAAAGTGCTTTTTTTGATTGATTGATTGAGACTTTTATTAGTAGATTGCACAGTACAGTACATATTCCGTACAATTGACCACTAAATGGTAACACCCCAATAAGTTTTTCATCTTTTTTTAAGTCGGAATCCACGTTAATCAACGTTAAACTGCCTCAAGTTGTTGTCAGATTAAATAAAATGACAAAACTTTTCTTCTACATATAAAAAGTGCAACATTAAACAGTTTCAAGTCAACTCAGCCTCAACTTTTCTTTTCCTCCCCAGCCTGGCTAACTTGGCAGTGAGAGGATATATAGGCTCATTGTTCTTCCACCATAGACGTGGGTCAAAAACTAGTTTTTAATGCAATTTGGATTTAAATCAGCTGCTATAAAAACATTTGTTCTTGCTTTAGCCCTGCCTGACTCGCCGAGGAGAGGCTGCTTGAATGCAGTGGTGACGCTTCAAATGGGTTAGCATGTGTTAAGTGAGTAACATATGTGTGTGTGTGTGTGGCCCTTTAATATGTGACGTCAGTGAGTGTGTGGGCGAGTGAGGTGAGGGAGCAGTAGGTGAGTGTGGGGAGTGGCTAATGTTTTGTTGGATTGTCTGTGTGCAAGACCTCAATAAAGCCACGATTTGCAACTAATTGCCGGACTCTCCAATTACCCTGGAGTGAAGAGTGTTGCCCCCGAAAATACATCAGCCCTGGAGGAGTATCTCCCCTGCGCTCCTCGAGCCCGGAAGCAGGAAAGGTGGAACACGTTTGACGTGTTGTCAGAAGCAGCTGCTGAACAATGTCGGCAAACCTCCGTCCTCCATTGTTGTATCGCGCAGCCAAAGTGTTCCCAAACGGGAGATCTTAACGAGGCAGGAGGGTTTTCCAGTCCTGGCTTTTACATGTTGTCCTAGCCCGGTCGCTGCTAGCATGTGTACTTGTGAGATCATTATCCATGCGTTTGTTACGTCTCGCCTCGATTACTGTAACGTACTATTTTCGGGTCTCCCCATGTCTAGCATTACAAGATTACAGTTGGTACAAAATGCGGCTGCTAGACTTTTGACAAGAACAAGAAAGTTTGATCACATTACGCCTGTACTGTATATACCTTTATATACATATATACATACATATATACCTATACTGTATATACCTTTATATACATATATACATACATATATACCTATACTGTATATACCTTTATATACATATATACATACATATATACCTATACTGTATATAACTTTATATACATATATACATACATATATACCTATACTGTATATACCTTTATATACATATATACATACATATATACCTATACTGTATATACCTTTATATACATATATACATACATATATACCTATACTGTATATACATTTATATACATATATGCATACATATATACCTATACTGTATATACCTTTATATAGATATATACATACATATATACCTATACTGTATATACCTTTATATACATATATACATACATATATACCTATACTGGCTCACCTGCACTGGCTTCCTGTGCACTTAAGATGTGACTTTAAGGTTTTACTACTTACGTATAAAATACTACACGGTCTAGCTCCATCCTATCTTGCCGATTGTATTGTACCATATGTCCCGGCAAGAAATCTGCCTTCAAAGGACTCCGGCTTATTAGTGATTCCCAAAGCCCAAAAAAAGTCTGCGGGCTATAGAGTGTTTTCATTTCGGGCTCCAGTACTCTGGAATGCCCTCCCGGTAAAAGTTCGAGATGCCACCTCAGTAGAAGCATTTAAGTCTCACCTTAAAACTCATTTGTATACTCTAGCCTTTAAATAGACTCCCTTTTTAGACCAGTTGATCTGCCGTTTCTTTTCTTTTTCTCCTATGTCCCACTCTCCCTCGTGGAGTGGGTCCGGTCCGGTGGCCATGTACTGCTTGCCTGTGTATCGGCTGGGGACATCTCTGCGCTGCTGATCCGCCTCCGCTTGGGATGGTTTCCTGCTGGCTCCGCTGTGAACGGGACTCTCGCTGCTGTGTTGGATCCGCTTTGGACTGGACTCTCGCGACTGTGTTGGATCCATTATGGATTGAACTTTCACAGTATCATGTTAGACCCGCTCGACATCCATTGCTTTCCTCCTCTCCAAGGTTCTCATAGTCATCATTGTCACCGACGTCCCACTGGGTGTGAGTTTTCCTTGCCCTTATGTGGGCCTACCGAGGATGTCCTAGTGGTTTGTGCAGCCCTTTGAGACACTAGTGATTTAGGGCTATATAAGTAAACATTGACTGATTGATTGTTCGGTACACCTCTGAACTGAGCCGAAACCCCCGTACCGAAACAGTTCAATACAAATACACGTACCGTTACACCCCTACCCCTCGCCCTTGATCACCCCCTGTGAGGTGAGGGGAGCAGTGGGCAGCAGCGGTGGCCACGCCCGGGAATCATTTTTTGGTGATTCAACCCCCAATTCCAACCCTTGATGCTGAGTGCCAAGCAGGGAGGTAATGGGTCCCATTTTTATAGTCTTTGGGGTTTGAAACTCAAGAGAGCCATGACATTATGTTCTTTACAAGTGTATGCTAAACTTTTCCTTCTGTTTTTTAAGACAACTTAGTTTGGGAAGGGTTAATAAATAGTGTGACAGGGGCATGACCAGCATGAGGAGATGCATGATTTTAATTATTTTAAACGTGGCGTGTCACATGACATGCACAACAATCTCTGAAGAGCTGAATCAACGGTCGGCCATCACGGGGGTTGAAGCAGTAAACCATTAATTAGCCACACCCGCCGAGCATACACCCCCATGCACACACAAACACACCCCCATGCACACACTAACACACCCCCACCACCAACCAGACCGGTTTGACGGGGTCTGCTCCACTCTTTTGAGGGTCTCGAGTTTCAAGCGGGGCGGCAATGACACAAATTACGCGTGCCGTCGGTTCCACCGCCCCGCTCCTTCTCACATTCCGTGTTCCCGCCCGGCCGACAAGCTGTAAAAGCTTCAATAACACGAGACAGCCACCACAGCGCTGCGTCTCTCTCTGTCTGCTACGACGCTTACACAACCGGCAAACATTGTTGTTGCTTTTTCAACTTGACTGCAAAGCTGAATAATTCAGGAAAACCACAAACCGTATTTCCTTGAATTGCCGCCAGGGCGCTAATTAATTTAAAATGGTAAATGGGTTATATTTGTATAGCGCTTTTCTACCTTCAAGGTAGTCAAAGCGCTTTGACACTACTTCCACATTCACACACTGATGGAGGGAGCTGCCATGCAAGGCCCTAACCACGAACCATCAGGTGCAAGGGTGAAGTGTCTTGCCCAAGGACACAACAGGCGTGACGAGGTCGGTAGAAGGTGGGGATTGAACCAGGAACCCTCAGGTTGCTGGCACGGCCACTCTCCCAACTGTGCCACGCCGTCCCCCAACCCCTTCTCACTCCTGCGCTTACCAAAGGCATGCGGTAAATTTAGGCCTGCGCTTAGAAATTTGAGTGTGATGTAAGGATACCATCATGAAAAGCACATTTAATAAAAAAAAAGGTTATTATGGTCTTACTTTTACTTATAAATGAAGTCCATGCGCAGCTCCTTCTGATCAAAAGCATCGACAACTTGTTTATAGAAGTCTTAAGCCTTATCTTTTTTAAATTTTAAAAAATCTTCCTTTATTACCTCCTGCTTCGATTGAAAGTCCAGTTTAGAAAACTGTTTTATTTTAGATATGTAATCCTCCTTGTTAAAAGTGCAAGCGAGAGGAAAAAATAAACGATCGCTGCTCACTCTTGCTGCTTGTTTTCACTTCTTCTGCAGCCAAGTAGTCGCAAGAAGGATCACTAGCGCCCTCTACCACCAGGAGGCGGTAGTCATTTAATGACTCATATTTGACACACGCGGCTACGGTATATTAATAAAAAATAGTTGCTTAGTGTTGTTTTTAGCATTTTCAATAGCTTGGACCTTAAATCCTACTGAATAGCTCTTAATCTTCTTCCCTTTACGCGATTTCTAATGATTGAAATCAGCCTCCTCCATTTTGAAAATGATGACTGGTGAAGTGTCACTCGTGACGTGACAAGTTTGACCCGGTGGAAATTCTAGGCATATGCTAATTATTTGGCGAAACGAGTTTGACCCGGCGGAAATTCTCCACATGCGCTAATAAAAATAACATTTTGCGAAACAAGTGCCATTACAAAAAAAATAATAATGAATTAAAATGTCATATCCGGTACAGAGCTGTACCGGATATGTACAGCTCTGTGCAGCTGCGTTTTAAAAATGAGTTTTACTTTTTGAAACAGATACCGATAATTTTTTGATATTACATTTTAAATTATTTATCGGCCGATAATATTGGCTATTGGACATCTCTGGTTGAAAGAAAAAATAAATCTAAATATGACTTCTTTTTTAACACTTTAATGCATACTTGGCAACCTTGAGACCTCCGATTTCGGGAGGTGGGGGGCGTGGTTAAGAGGGGAGGAGTATATTTACACTTACAATTCACCAAGTCAAGTATTTTATATATATATATATATATATATAAATACTTGACTTTCAGTGAATTCAGCGTCGCCATGGCTGTATCTTCCTCGTTCTTCTGCTTCGTCTCCTTGTTGTGTGCGCAGTTGTGCACTGCACTCTCTAAAAGCCGTAGATGTTATTGTCACATATGCATGTACAGGAGATGGCAGTATTGTCCTGTTTAAGAGTGTCACAACATTGCTGTTTGTGGCAGACAAACTGCTTTACGGTAGACGAAAACATGACTGCTGTTGTTGTGTGTTGTTACCGCGCTGGGAGGACGTTAATGAAACTGCCTAACAATAAACCCACATAAGAAACCAATAACCCGCCCCGATCATTCTTAAGTTATAACGGCATTGGGCAGACACGCTGTTTATATTGTGGGAAAGCGGACGTGAAAACAGGCTGTCGACACGTCACTCAGGTCCGCATGGAGCTGGAGGGGGCGTGTCCTCCAGCGCCGCCTGAATTTCGGGAGATTTGCGGGAGAAAATTTTTCCCGGGAGGTTTTCGGGAGAGGCGCAGAATTTCGGAAGTCTCCCGAAAAATCCGGGAGGGTTGGCAAGTATGCTTTAATGATTGAGACCCTTTTAGGTCCCCGGGACCTTTAACAAGACCGAGACCCAGGATGGACCCAGGATGGACCGCTCGCCTGTGTATCGGTTGGGGACATCTCTACGCTGCTGATCCACCTCCGCTTGAGATGGTTTCCTGTGGACGGGACTCTCGCTGCTGTCTTGGATCCGCTTTAACTGAACTCTCGCGGCTGTGTTGGAGCCACTATGGATTGAACTTTCACAGTATCATGTTAGACCCGCTCGACATCCATTGCTTTCGGTCCCATAGAGGGGGGGGGGGGGGTTGCCCACATCTGAGGTCCTCTCCAAGGTTTCTCATAGTCAGCATTGTCACTGGCGTCCCACTGGATGTGAATTCTCCCTGCCCACTGGGTGTGAGTTTTCCTTGCCCTTTTGTGGGTTCTTCCGAGGATGTTGTAGTCGTAATGATTTGTGCAGCCCTTTGAGACATTTGTGATTTGGGGCTATATAAATAAACATTGATTGATTGATTGATTGATTGAACAATAACCAAAAATTGAGGGGAGCCCTAATGGTTACGTTAAATTTTTTCTGGATTTTGAAAATGACAAAGATGAAAATGGGCCCCTTTTATCATTTTTCAGTGGAAAACGTTTGGACGCCTCAGTTGTGAACTAAGGCAACCCTGAAACAAACACTTACTTCAAACCCGTGATAATACAGGTGACAGGTGTGTGCTGTGCTTGTACAAACATTGGTGCACACAAAGTGAGACAATGATGGCATTGAAACATGCTACAGACGCCAGGGCGGCCAAAAGTGATACAGTTGTTCCTCACTGTGTCTGTGACTCTCTCAGAGGTACAAGCTGTTTATACTAAAAAGGAGCCTTGAGGATGTTGGCTACTTTTATGTTAGTCAGTCCTAAAAAATGACCATAGTTGGCATCGCTTTTGTCGGCAAAGGCTTTTATTGGATTTTTTATAGTAACACGGAGTGAGCCCGTGATGTAAACAGATCCTTGACTGCACAGCTTTTGTTTCTGGTAGGCCTGGGTTGATAGTCGATACATCAATAATGGAACGTTACATAAAAATAAACTCTATATATTGTGTTTGTTTCTTCATCTGTCGCTTCCAGCCAGGGTTCACTCTGTGCACAGCTCTCACAGTTTTATATTGGTCAATAACTACAATTCCATCCATCCATCCATCTTCTTCCGCCCATCCGAGGTCAGGTCGCGGGGGCAACAGCCTAAGCAGGGAAACCCAGACTTCCCTCTCCCCAGCCACTTCGTCTAGCTCTTCCCGGGGGATCCCGAGGCGTTCCCAGGCCAGCCGGGAGACATAGTCTTCCCAACGTAGAAGTAGAAGCATTTAAGTCTCACCTTAAAACTCATTTGTATACTCTAGCCTTTAAATAGACTCCCTTTTTAGACCAGTTGATCTGCCGTTTCTTTTCTTTTTCTTCTATGTCCCACTCTCCCTTGTGGAGGGGGTCCGGTCCGATCCGGTGGCCATGTACTAAATAGACTCCCTTTTTAGACCAGTTGATCTGCCGTTTCTTTTCTTTTTCTTCTATGTCCCACTCTCCCTTGTGGAGGGGGTCCGGTCCGATCCGGTGGCCATGTACTGCTCGCCTGTGTATCGGCTGGGGACATCTCTGCGCTGCTGATCCGCCTCCGCTTGGGATGGTTTCCTGCTGGCTCCGCTGTGAACGGGGACTCTCGCTGCTGTGTTGGATCCGCTTTGGACTGGACTCTCGCGACTGTGTTGAATCCATTATGGATTGAACTTTCACAGCATCATGTTAGACCCGCTCGACATCCATTGCTTTCCTCCTCTCCAAGGTTCTCATAGTCATCATTGTCACCGACGTCCCACTGGGTGTGAGTTTTCCTTGCCCTTATGTGGGCCTACCGAGGATGTCGTGGTGGTTTGTGCAGCCCTTTGAGACACTAGTGATTTAGGGCTATATAAGTAAACATTGATTGATTGATTGATTGATTGAACGTGTCCTGGGTCTTCCCCGTGGCCTCCTACCGGTTGGACGTGCCCTAAACACCTCCCTAGGAAGGCGTTCGGGTGGCATCCTGACCAGATGCCCGAACCACCTCATCTGGCTCCTCTCCATGTGGAGGAGCAGCGGCTTTACTTTGAGTTCCTCCCGGATGGCAGAACTTCTCACCCTATCTCTAAGGGAGAGACCCAAACTCATTTCGGCCGCTTGTACCCGTGATCTTATCCTTTCGGTCATGACCCAAAGCTCATGACCATAGGTGAGGATGGGAACGTAGATCGACCGGTAAATTGAGAGCTTTGCCTTCCGGCTCAGCTCCTTCTTCACCACAACGGATCGGTACAACGTCCGCATTACTGAAGACGCCGCACCGATCCGCCTGTCGATCTCCACATCCACTCTTCCCCCACTCGTGAACAAGACTCCTAGGTACTTGAACTCCTCCACTTGGGGCAGGGTCTCCTCCCCAACCCGGAGATGGCACTCCACCCTTTTCCGGGCGAGAACCATGGACTCGGACTTGGAGGTGCTGATTCTCATTCCGGTCGCTTCACACTGGGCTGCGAACCGATCCAGTGAGAGCTGAAGATCCCGGCCAGATGAAGCCATCAGGACCACATCATCTGCAAAAAGCAGAGACCTAATCCTGCGGTCACCAAACCGGAACCCCTCAACGCCTTGACTGCGCCTAGAAATTCTGTCCATAAAAGTTATGAACAGAATGGGTGACAAAGGACAGCCTTGGCGGAGTGTAACTCTCACTGGAAATGTGTCCGACTTACTGCCGGCAATGCGGACCAAGCTTTTTTTATAACCTATCAAAGAAATGGACCAAGTGGTTAGAGTGTCCGCCCTGAGATCGGTAGGTTGGGGAGTTCAAATGTCCTGGGAATGACGTTAAAGTGCATCCGGCAGTGGAGGCTCCTCGATGGGGTTCTTGGGGCATGTAGATGTCAGGATTTTAAACCCTTTACTACTCTTACCCCAGGTTGCTCTTGGCAAAGGCCGAGTACCTGACTGCCCCCTAGCCAGGGATACGGTGAAGACCTCAACGGCGGGGCAGGCGGAAGACGGTAGATTTAAGAACTACCACAACGGCGGTAGAAGGCTGCAGCAGAAAAGGGTCCCCAGTTGTCTTGGACTCCATGCCACTGGACCCTGACCCGATTCTGTCAAGGATTGTGTGGTGACTGTCTGTGCACCAGTCTTCCCACATTAAACTAAGTCACACGCGGGCATCGTCCATAAAGGGTTACACCCCTAATAGGACGATCGTCATAGTCGTTCGAGTGACCCCGACCGAGTCATACCAAAGACTGTAAAAATGGGGCATAATTACCTCCCTGCATGGCAATCAGCATCAAGGGTTGGAATTGGGGGTTGAATCACCTAAAATGATTCCCGGGCGCGGCCACTGCTGCTGCTCACTGCTCCCCTCACCTCCCAGGGGGTGATCAAGGGTGATGGGTCAAATGCAGAGAATAATTTGCCACACCTAGTGTCTGTGTGACAATCATGGGTACTTTAAAGGCCTACAGAAACCCACTACTACCGACCACGCAGTCTGATAGTTTTTAATGCTCCTACTTTTTGTGGCAACGCTTTTGCCGCATACTTCACAGTTGTCTGTTCAACATCTTACCGCTTGAAGCCAAAGCACCGCCAGACGATGGACCCCCTGCTGTTTTTCTTGGGAATTCATTCTTCCTTCATTTGCAAACAGATTGGCAGCTTCTTTCTCTCGTATTACCACTCGCAGCACTCCGCTAGCACCCGCCACAGCTAATGTTACCCATGATGCTACATATTTTGACATTGCACGCGTGACAGTATGTAAGAAGCTGTCCTTGCTTTATGTCTCTGTGAGAAGGAGAGACAAGATAGAGTGAGAAAGGCCAAAAGTCTGCATGTAGTGTAATGCCCGAAGCTAAAAGAACGTATACTCGAATATCACGATGTAGTACTCTTCTATATCGAGTATAGTCGATATTGATCGATTGATTGAAACTTTTATTAGTAGATTGCACAGTTCAGTACATCCATCCATCCATTTTCTACCGGTTATTCTCCCTGGGGTCACGGGGGGCGCTGGTGCCTATCTCAGCTACAATCGGGCGGAAGGGGGCGTACACCCTGGACAAGTCGCCACCTCACCACAGACAGTTCAGTACATATTTCGTACAATTGACCACTAAATGGTAACACCCAAATAAGTTTTTGAACTAGTTTAATCCGGGGTCCACGTAAATCAATTCATGGTAAATATGTCGCCCAGTCCTACTTCTAGCTACTATTTCTCTTTTTTAAGCTACTATTTCTCCTCTTTCAGGTACCCCTAGCTACTTTTCCGCTTTGTTTAGCCACTGTTTCTTTTTTAGCTACCATTTCTATTATTTTGGCTACTATTTCTATTCCTTTTCGGTTTTTCTGACTTATCAACCACATTTAGCATCCTGTTCATTATAATACAAACCCCGTTTCCATATGAGTTGGGAAATTGTGTTAGATGTAAATATAAACAGAATACAATGATTTGCAAATCCTTTTCAAGCCATATTCAGTTGAATATGCTACAAAGACAACATATTTGATGTTCAAACTCATAAACACTTTGCAAATAATCATTAAATTTACAATTTGATGCCAGCAACATGTGACAAAGAAGTTGGGAAAGGTGGCAATAAATACTGATAAAGTTGAGGACTGCTTATCAAACACTTATTTGGAACATCCCACAGGTGTGCAGGCTAATTGGGAACAGGTGGGTGCCATGATTGGCTATAAAAACAGCTTCCCAAAAAATGCTGAGTCTTTCACAAGAAAGGATGGGGCGAGGTACACCCCTTTGTCCACAACTGCGTGAGCAAATAGTCAAAACATTTTAAGAACAACGTTTCTCAAAGTGAAATTGCAAGAAATTTAGGGATTTCAACATCTACGCTCCATAATATCATCAAAAGGTTCAGAGAATCTGCAGAAATCACTCCACGTAAGCGGCATGGCCGGAAACCAACATTGAATGACCGTGACCTTCCATCCCTCAGACAGCACTGCATCAAAAACCCTCATCAATCTCTAAAGGATATCACCACATGGGCTCAGTACACTTCAGAAAACCACTGTCACTAAATACAGTTTGTAGCTATATCTGTAAGTGCAAGTTAAAGCTCTATTATGCAAAGCGAAAGCCATTTATCAACAACATCCAGAAACACTGCCGGCTTCTCTGGGCCCGAGATCATCTAAGATGGACTGATGCAAAGTGGAAAAGTGTTCTGTGGTTTAAGGAGTCCACATTTCAAATTGTTTTTGGAAATATTCGACATTGTGTCATCCTGACCAAAGGGGAAGTGAACCATCCAGACTGTTATTGACACAAAGTTCAAAAGCCAGCATGTGTGATGGTATGGGGGTGCATTAGTGCCCAAGGCATGGGTAACTTACACATCTGTGAAGGCACCATTAATGCTGAAAGGTACATACAGGTTTTGGAACAACATATGCTGCCATCTAAGCGCCGTCTTTTTCATGGACGCCCCTGCTTATTTCAGCAAGACAATGTCAAGCCAGATTCCGCACGTGTTACAACAGCGTGGATTTGTAAAAAAAGAGTGTGGGTACTTTCCTGGCCCGCCTGCAGTCCACACCTGTCTCTCATGGAAAATTTTTGGCGCCTTATGAAGCGTAAAATACGACAGCGGAGACCCCGGACTGTTGAAGGACTGAAGCTCTACATCAGGCGTCGGGAACCTTTTTGGCTGAGAGAGCCATGAAAGCCAAATATTTCAAAATGTATTTCCGTGAAAGCCATATAATATTTTTTAACACTGAATACAACTAAATGCGTGCATTTTTACGTAAGACCAACATTTTTAGGGTATAACAAGTTGGGGCGGTATAGCTCGGTTGGTAGAACGGCCGTGCCAGTAACTTGAGGGTTGCAGGTTCAATCCCCGCTTCCACCATCCTAGTCACTGCCGTTGTGTCCATGAGCAAGACACTCTACCCACCTGCTCCCAGTGACACCCACACTGCTTTAAATGTAAAAAATAGATATTGGGTTTCACTATGTAAAGCACTTTGAGTCACTAGAGAAAAAGTGCTATATATTTCACTTCTTATTCTTTTTAATAACATTGTTATACTAAAGCTAACCAATAATAAATATAATACTTCTTACCATTAATGCGACTTCTTGAACAGGTGTGATAGAAAATCAATGGTTGGATTAAAATGCATGAGAATGTTTTATAATTTGAACGTTATTTTTAACACTGTGATTACCAGCAGAATTATTCATTACTTATCGTGTTAAGCCATGTCAGCGAAGATTTATCTAAGAGCAAGATGCAGTCATCAAAAGAGCCACAGGTTCCCTACCCCTGCTCTACATAAAAGGAAAGAATTCCACTTTCAAAGCTTCAACAATTAGTTTCCTCAGTTCCCAAACGTTTATTGAGTGTTGTTAAAAGAAAAGGTGATGCAACACAGTGGTGAACATGCCCTTTCCCAACTACTTTGGCACGATTTGCAGCCATGAAATTGAAGGGACGGCGTGGCGCAGTGGGAGAGTGGCCGTGCGCAACCCGAGGGTCCCTGGTTCAAATCCCACCTAGTACCAACCTCGTCACGTCCGTTGTGTCCTGAGCAAGACACTTCACCCTTGCTCCTGATGGGTGCTGGTTGGCGCCTTGCATGGCAGCTCCCTCCATCAGTGTGTGAATGTGTGTGTGAATGGGTAAATGTGGAAGTAGTGTCAAAGCGCTTTGAGTACCTTGAAGGTAGAAAAGCGCTATACATACATACAACCCATTTATCATTTATAAGTGAAGTGAATTATATTTATATAGCGCTTTTCTCTAGTGACTCAAAGCGCTTTACATAGTGAACCCCAATATCTAAGTGACATTTAAACCAGTGTGGGTGGCACTGGGAGCAGGTGGGTAAAGTGTCTTGCCCAAGGACACAACGGCAGTGACTAGGACGGCGGAGGCGGGAATCGAACCTGCAACCCACAAGTTGCTGGCACGGCCGCTCTACCAACCGAGCTAAGTCATCCCTATTTGCAAAATTCAACACATTTCATTCAAAATCATTTCAATCAAGGGGACATTTAATTTTGTTTCATATATTTAGGGTCAATTCTAAGTTAATTATTATTTGCAAAGAAAAAAAAAAGTTTATGAGTTTGAACATCAAATATGTTGTCTTTGTAGCATATTCAACTGAATATGGCTTGAAAAGGATTTGCAAATCATTGTATTCTGTTTATATTTACATCCAACACAATTTCCCAACTCATACGGAAACAAGGTCTGTAAAGCCTATTAAGTGTTGCAGTAACAAGTCCATCATGGAGTCTATCGTGCACACTGGCCCTACTGTACTTTCGAACAGTTTTTATGTGCCGGCATGTTTTTCCCAGCAGTCTTGCCGCCTGAATTCCTGACCATGATTGACGTTCTATGTCGGCTGCCATTATTTGTGCAAAACAAGCACATTCATCCACAGCATGCGGTTATTCCCATATAGAAGGGGGCTGGAACGGGGGTTTAGGACCTGACTTTTCCTTGCCGCACTGCCAAAGCCACCGCAGAGGCTGAGTTAGAGGAGATGGAGTCACATAGCACATAATCATATGATCGGGACCCTCGTGCAGAACATGGGGCCCTTTTTCAAGTCGGGGACCAAGAAGAGGGGCAGTGAGTTGGTTTCGTGTGTGCTTGGGTAAAAACTCCCAGGTTGGAACGTAGGAGCGCAAGTTAAAGAAAAAGCATCATAGGCTTATCAATTGTTAGGATATTATGGAAGGAAAGGCAGAAAGTTTGGAAGCTCGCTTTACGAAGTCCTCTACTTGCCAACTTTTAGATCGCGCCAAATATGTCTTTGTGTACGAACACTTCATTCATGTTGTGCTTGCTCGTATTGAAGAGATCGAGGTAACCGGATTTGTACCACAGCAAGTTTTCAATCGTGGTGAGAACAGACTTTTCTGGAAAAATATGCCAAAGCGGACTTATCTCACAGCGCTGGAGAAGAATTACTGTATCTCTTTTACTAATTACGTATAAAATACTACACGGTCTAGCTCCATCCTATCTTGCCGATTGTATTGTACCATATGTCCCGGCAAGAAATCTGCGTTCAAAGGACTCCGGCTTATTAGTGATTCCCAAAGCCCAAAAAAAGTCTGCGGGCTATAGAGCGTTTTCATTTCGGGCTCCAGTACTCTGGAATGCCCTCCCGGTAACAGTTCGAGATGCTACCTCAGTAGAAGCATTTAAGTCTCACCTTAAAACTCATCTGTATACTCTAGCCTTTAAATAGACCTCCTTTTTAGACCAGTTGATCTGCCGCTTCTTTTCTTTTTTCTCCTATGTCCCCCCCTCCCTTGTGGAGGGGGTCCGGTCCGATGAGCATGGATGAAGTACAGGCTGTCCAGAGTCGAGACCCAGGATGGACCGCTCACCTGTGTATCGGTTGGGGACATCTCTACGCAGCTGATCCACCTCCGCTTGAGATGGTTTCCTGTGGACGGGACTCTCGCTGCTGTCTTGGATCCGCTTTGAACTGAACTCTCGCGGCTGTGTTGGAGCCACTATGGATTGAACTTTCACAGTATCATGTTAGACCCGCTCCACATCCATTGCTTTCGGTCCCCTAGAGGGGGGAGGGGGGGTTGCCCACATCTGAGGTCCTCTCCAAGGTTTCTCATAGTCAGCATTGTCACTGGCGTCCCACTGGATGTGAATTCTCCCTGCCCACTGGGTGTGAGTTTTCCTTGCCCTTTTGTGGGTTCTTCCGAGGATGTTGTAGTCGTAATGATTTGTGCAGTCCTTTGAGACATTTGTGATTTGGGGCTATATAAATAAACATTGATTGATTGATCTCTTGTTCAGCGGCGCTTCTTTCAAGAGCACACATATGGCAATTCTCCCTCTGGCTGATCCTTCCTCGCCACTCGTGAGCTGCTATTTTGCTGATGTTCAGTTATTTATTTATTTCATTCATAAAAAAATAAAAAAAATCAATCAAAAGAAGAAAAATATAAATAAAATACTCAACATAACATTAAAGTAAATTATGAATGAAGAGGAGCAGAAATAAGGTAAAATGTATGTTTCACAAATTCAAGAATTGACTTTCAATGTTGGCAACTACGAAGCCATATTTTCGTTTCACAACAATTAACCTAAAATATAAGACAACATTTTACACAGTCATATATTTTCATCATCCATCAATCAATGTTTATTTATATAGCCCTAAATCACCAGTGTCTCAAAGGGCTGCACAAGCCACAACGATCTGGATGTCATGATTTTTAAATTTTCAGAAAAAGATTTACATCGTTTTATTCCACTATCAAGTTTGTTCAACACATACCACCTCTGATTGAAATACTTATTTCCATAGTCACTGTTCTAAAGCTAGATTTAATTAAGAGCTCAGTTCCTTTTAAATTATAATTAATTTCTCTTTTAACAAATGATATGTTACATACAGATATTGATGTACTGTAAGTGGATGTTACGTTTTTAAAATGTTTATTATTGTAGCAATATGGTTGTTAAAATTAAGGACTTCTGTGATTTCTGATCATTTGTGAGGGCACCAAAGGGACTTCTCTCTGTGTGCGCCTGTTGGTAGAGCATACAACACAATTTAGTTTGTCGCTGTTGTCGTTTTAGCTTGTTGATAAAGAGAGAGTTTTATGTTTATTTGCTGTACAGTACGGCCGGACTATTCAACAGGTGGCTCGCGGGCCCAAAGCTCTTAATTTGGCCCGCCAACAACACCCAAATAGGGTTGATGAAACCATTCAAAATAAGGTTGCTAATGTATTCAGTACTCCCACCACCCTGCAGGGGGAAATGGCAAAACATATGTGACACATTGAAGCAGCTGTTAGGTGAGTAGAAGAAGATGACACAATCGACCCTGAGAAAAAAAATCTAAAAAAATTGAGAGAATCAGACTTTTAACAGCGCCTGGACAACAAAGTGCATTGAAATTGCCGACTAAGTGATGTCTTGTGTATTTGTGGACGTGCTCATTTTTGGCAACTCTAGAGATCAAAGCTTGTTTGATACATGTGGCGCTGACTTTGACCAGGAGAGGGCGATGAAGCTACACCTTAGGTTTAATTGTGTTGAGCCACACACGTGTGCAATGTTTGCTGTGGTTGTTTAATTTCTATATGCGCAAACATACGTAGTTGATTTTGTAAATGTATCAACACTAAACCTTCTATTTCACTGATGTAAAACACACAATGTGAAGTGAATTATATTTATATAGCGCTTTTCTCTAGTGACTCAAAGCGCTTTACATAGTGAAACCCAATATCTAAGTTACATTTAAAGCAGTGTGGGTGGCACTGGGAGCAGGTGGGTAAAGTGTCTTGCCCAAGGACACAACGGCAGTGACTAGGATGGCGGAAGCGGGAATCGAACCTGCAACCCTCAAGTTGCTGGCACGGCCACTCAACCAACCGACCTATACCGCCCCGACATTATATGCTCCTAGTCTGTGGAACGCTCTCCCTGACCACCTGAGGGCACCTCAGACTGTGGATGCTTTTAAAAAAGGCTTAAAAACCCATCTTTTAAAAAAAGCCTTTCTATAGACATGCATGCTGGTTGTAGCCTTTGGGCTGTTTCTAGTATTATATTTTATTTATGTTTATTATTACTATTTTTTTTACACTGTGGCACTTTGAGGTTGTTTGCTCAACGTAAAGTGCTTTTTACAAATAAAATCTATTATTATTTTATGTTGATATTTTCAGTCTTACAAACGTAAATAAAGGAATAAGTGTTAACTAATAAAAATGAGGATGGAAAATAATAAAAAAGTAGGAACATCAATAATCAAAAAAACTTCTGGAGCTTCTGTTCATTCATGCTGTTACGCTGGAAATGAGTAGCAACTGCAGAAAAATGAATTTTTTTGACAGTGCAGCGTGGAAGCCGATGTGTTTTACTTTGTAATTAAGTAAACACAGTCTCTAAAGACAATAACCTGCTGAGGCACTTTGACGAAACATCCAAATTTCAATGTCCGTCCCCTGAGCTCTTGAAACTGCGGCCCTCTTCATTATGTAGTCTAATAGCTCTGCAGCACAGTATAACTTTATATTGTGTTCAAAGTCTACAAACCTTCACTAAAATATTAACTTTTGTCAAAGCTCAAATTTACATGGTTTCTTATGGAAAAATTAGCTTCAATATTGCAACTTTTCGATTCACGAACCCTGCTCAAGAACCAACTAAGTCTGTAAATCAAGGTTCCGCTGTAGCTATACCACCCAAACGCATCGTCGTATTGTGCAAGACCCAGACTAGAAAGAAGTCTGGTAATGACTCACTCGCACTTTAAGGACACCAACACATAAACAGGCCAGTTGTTAATGAATAAATCATGCTCTTTCTTCATCCGACAGTGAGTGGAAAACTCATTAAGCAAGAGACCGGAGAGTCTAGCGAGGGAGAGAAAAAGGAAATGAGAGAAAGAATGCAATTTTTAAAGGATAAAAACAAACTGGAGGATTCAAAACGATTTGAACGTTTTTAGCACGTGTCAAACTCTGGCATGCGGACCAAATTTGGCCCGCCGTGTAATTTAATTTGGCCTTTGAGGCAATATCAAATTAACGTTAGAGCTGGCAGTACCGTTGTAACACCGCATTCACCGCCAATACTCGATTTTCCCGGGAGAGTCCCAAATTTCAATGCCCTTCCCAAAAATCTCTAAGGGGCAACCATTCTCCCGATTTCCACCCGGACAACAATATTGGGGGCTGCTGCCTTAAAGGGGAACATTATCAGCAGACCTATGTAAGCGTCAATATATACCTTGATGGTGCAGAAAAAAGACCATCTATTTTTTCAACCGATTTCCAAACTCTAAATGGGTGAATTTTGGCGAATTAAACGCCTTTCTGTTTATCGGGCTGGAGGCGATGACGTCAGAATGTGACGTCGCCGAGGTAACACACCCGCCATTTTAATTTTCAACACATTACAAACACCGGGTCTCAGCTCTGTTGTTTTCCGTTTTTTGGACTATTTTTTGGAACCTTGGAGACATCATGCCTCGTGGGTGTGTTGTCGGAGGGTGTAACAACACTAACAGGGAGGGATTCAAGTTGCACCACTGGCCCCAAGATGCCAAAGTGTCTGCCGCCAGACCCCCATTGAATGTGCCAGAGTGTCTCCACATTTGACCGGCGATGCTAAGACAGACATGGCACAGAGATGTATGGATAACCTGCAGATGCATTTGCGACGATAGTCAACAAAATCACAAAGGTGGGTTTTGTTGATGTTGACTGCCAGCTAATCGATGCTAACATGCTACGCTAATCGATGCTAACATGCTATTTACCGGCAGTGCTAAAGCAGACATGGCACAGAGATGTATGGATAACCTGTAGATGCATTTGCAACTATATTACGTTTCCTTCCACCCACATTTAATGCGAAACAAACACTTACCAATCGAAGGATTTAAGTTGCTCCAGTGTCAAAAGATGCGAAAGTCCTGATCGTTGGTCTGCACATTTTACCGGCGATGCTAACGCAGCTATTCGGCCATGCTATGGCTATGAATAGCGTCAATAGCTATTCGCTCAATAGCTTCAGTTTCTTCTTCAATATTTTCATACTCCAACCATCTGTTTCAATACATGCGTAATCTGTTGAATCGCTGAAGTCGCTGAAATCCGAGTTTGAATCCGAGCTAATGTAACTATATCTTGCTGTGGTATTCCCATTGTTTGTTTACATTGGCAGCACTGTGTGACATCACAGGGAAATGGCCAGTGTCTTCGCAGAGAGTCGAAAATAAGGCACTTTAAAGCTTTATTTAGGGATATTCCGAGACCGGTAACATTTTGAAAAAAACTTCAAAAAATACAACAAGCCACTGGGAACTGATTTTTTTTGTTTTTAACCCTTTTGAAATTGTGATAATGTTCCCCTTTAAAGGCACCGCCTTCAGTGTCCGTCATGTCCGCTTTTCTTACTTAGAAAACAGCGTGTCGGCCCAGTCACATAATATATACGTCTTTTACACACACATGAGTGAATGCAAACCAAACTTGGTCAACAGCCATACAGGTCACACTGAGGGCGGCCGTATAAACAACTTTAACACTGTTACAAATATGCGCCACGCTGAGAACCCTCACCAAACAAGAATGACAAACACATTTCGGGAGAACATCCACACCGCAACACAACATAAACACAACAGAACTAATACCCAGAACAACTTGCAGCACTAACTCTTCCGGAAAGCTACAATACAAACCCCGCTCTCCTCAGGTTGCCTCAGCTCAAAGCCTGAGCCCCGACATTGATGAACCAGCATCGCAAAAAAGATGGCAGGTATCTGGCTTGGCCACATTAGATCCGTGTGTGGCAAACTGAGCAGTAAAAAGGCCTGAATGGTTGATTTATTCAATGTTATTTTATTTTCAAATTTATTAGCCTGTGGGAAAAAGTTCATGTTGATATTTACCTCAGAAGGCTGCAAATAGAAAAGAGGCATTCCATTTTTTATTTAAATGTTATTTAAAATACCATTGATGTTTTTTCGTTTGTTTTTTGAAAGTTGATTTGCACTATTAAGTTATAAAAGCGTTCCTTGTTCCATATTCAGTGTTAAAGAAAATCAGTGTAGCAAACTGAGCAATAATTAACGTTTTATTCATGCACTTTCTCTTGCTACTTCAAGGCTTGAGTGTTCGATTCATTCATTATTATTTTGTTTTCAAATTTATTATTAGCCTGTGGAAAAAGTGTATTTTGATATTTACCTCAGAAGGCTGCAAATACAAAAGAGGCATTCCATTTTTATTTAAAATTTTATTTGAAATGCCATTGATAATTTTTCATTATTATTACTTAAAACTCAATTTTGCATGTCACTATAAAGTTATATAGGCCTTGCTTGTTCAATATTCAATGCAAAACTTGTTTGGGTCCCTATTAAAAGGTTACCGTATTTCCTTGAATTGCCGCGTCAGCAACTTGAGGGTTGCAGGTTCGATTCCCGCTTGTGCCATCCTAGTAACTGCCGTTGTGTCCTTGGGCAAGACACTTTACCCACCTGCTCCCAGTGCCACCCACACTGCTTTAAATGTAACTTAGATATTGGGTGTCACTATGTAAAGCGCTTTGAGTCACTTGAGAAAAGCGCTATATAAATATAATTCACTTCACTTCACTATATAGTATGCGCCTGCCTAGAATTACTGCTGGGTCAAACTTGTTTCGCAAAATATTATTTTTATTAGCGCATGTCTAGAATTTCCGCCAGGTCAAACTCGTTTCGCAAAATAATTAGCATATGCCTAGAATTGCCGCCGGGTCAAACTCGTCACCTGTCATCATTTTCAAAATGGAGGAGGCTGATTTAAAAATTTGAAATCGCATAAAGAGCTATTCAGTAGGATTTACGGTCCAAGCTATTGAATATGCTAAAAAGAACAGTAAGCAGCTACGTTTTATTAATATACCGTAGCTGCGTGTGTCAAATATGAGTCATTAAATGACTCCCGCCTCCTGGTGGTAGAGGGCGCTAGTGATCCTTCTTGCGACTACTCGGCTGCAGAAGAAGTGACAACAAGCAGCAAGAGTGAGCAGCGATCATTTATTTTTTCCTCTTGCTTGCACTTTTAACATGGAGGATTACATATCTAAAATAAAACAGTTTTCTAAACTGGACTTTCAATGGAAGCAGGAGGTAATAAAGGAAGATCTCCATCGAGTCAGAGAGACTTTTAAAACTGAAGAAAGATAAGGAAGACTTCTATAAACAAGTTATCGATGCTTTTGATCAGAAGGAGCTGCGCATGGACTCCATTTATAAGTAAAGGTAAGACCATAATAAGGTTTTTTTAATTAAATGTGCTTTTCATGATGGTATCCTTACATCACACTCAAATTTATATGAGCATGTCTTTGGTAAGCGCCGGAGTGAAAAGAGGTTTTAAAATAATTAGCGCCCCGGCGGCAATTCAAGGAAATCCGGTAATTTGTTCAACGTTGGCCCGCGGCTTTGTTCAGTTTTACATTTTGGCCCGCTCTGTATTTGAGTTTGACAGCCCTGGTTTAGAGTCCGAAACTATTTCACTTAGACCAAAGGAAGACCATTTTCTCCTTGCTTAGGGAGGAATAGCATAGGAGTGAAGCTAATAAGGCAATCTGATAGCGATAGTTGGCTTTACATCCACTGACATGGAAGATGTGTGGCCTCTGGAATTCTAGCTAAAAGCCATTTTCCACTCCCTGCTGCTCGTGTATTTAGGCTAAATAGTAAAAGGCATCCAGAGTAAAGAAAACCAAGCCGCTCATTTGCTTACAGCTGACAAGGCGTTTTCCGGTAACACTGAAGCTCCTGGCTCTCCCACCAACTTCCTTGCTTCTCACAGACGTGCCATGTGGAAGAGACCCTAAAGTGGGGTCGGGAACCTTTTTGGCTGACAGAGCCATGGAAGCCAAATATTTTAAATTATATTTCCCTGAGAGCCATATAATATTTTTTTAATACTGAATACAACTAAATGCGACCAACATTTTTAGTAGGGATGACCGATAACATCAGACTGCCAATATCATCGGCGGATAAATGCTCTAAAATGTAAATTATCGGTATTTGTTTCAAAATTATCGGTATCGGTTTCAAAAAGTACAATTTACAACTTTTTAAAACGCTACTGCGTACACGGATGTAGAGAAGTACAGAGCGCCAATAAACCTTAAAGGCACTTCTCTATTCACATAATATCTACGGCTTTTCACACACACAAGTGAATGCAAGGCATACTTGGTCAACAGCCATACAGGTCACACTGAGGGTGGCCGTATAAACAACTTTAACGCTGATACAAATATGCACCACACTGTGAACCCGCACCAAACAAGAATGACAAACAAATTTCGGGAGAACATCCGCACCGTAACACAACATAAACACAACAGAAGAAATACCCAGAAACCCTTGCAGCTCTAACTATTCCGGGATGCTACATTGTATTGTAAATGGGTTGTACTTGTATAGCACTTTTCTACCCCTTTTTAAGGAGCCCAAAGCGGTTTGACATATACACCCCTGGTACCCCCTAGTCCCCACCCTAACCCCGCCCACCTAAACCTCCTAATGCTCTCTCAGGGAGAGCATGTCCCAAATTCCAAGCTGCTGTTTTAAGGTATGTTAAAAATAAAAATAAAAAAGGCACTTTGTGACTTCAATAATAAATATGGCAGTGCCATGTTGGCATTTTTTTCCATAACTTGAGTTGATTTATTTTGTTACATTGTTTAATGCATCACAACAACAATGTGTTAATTCCGCGACTGTATATATCGGTATCGGCTGATATCGGTATCGGTAATTAAAGAGTTAGACAATATCGTAATAAAGGATATAGGCAAAAAAGCCCCTATCGGACATCTCTAACTTTTAGAGTATAAAAGGTCTCTTAAGCTTTTTAATTACATTGTTATTCTGAAGATAACCAATATTAAATAAAACATCTCTCACCATTGATAAAACTTCTTGAACAGGTGCGGTTGAAACAGATTAAAATGCATGAGAACGTTTGAGATTTTGAGCGTTATTTTTACCACTGTGATCAGAGGTGGGTAGTAACGCGCTACATTTACTCCGTTACATCTACTTGAGTAACTTTTGGGATAAATTGTACTTCTAAGAGTAGTTTTTATGCAACATACTTTTACTTGAGTATATTTATAAAGAAGAAACACTACTTTTACTCCATTTATCTACAATCAACTCGTTACTCGCTACTTTTTTTTTTAATCGATCTGTTAATGCACGCTTTGTTTGTTTTGATATTTTCAGACACGCATTCAAAGTAGGAACTACGCATGCCTGCGTTTCACCAATCACATGCAGTCACTGGTGACGTTGGACCAATCAAACAAAACCAGGTGGTCACGTGACCGTCACACGTCGAAGCCGACCTAAACAAGTTGAAGAACTTATTGGGGTGTTACCATTTAGTGGTCAATTGTGCAGAATATGTACTGTACTGTGCAATCTAATAATAAAAGTTTCAATCAATCAATCAAAAGTGTAAAGGAAAAAAGACACTTTTTATTTCAACCGTACTTCCCGTCCAAAGCCTAAAGACTGACCGCACACTTCCTGTCTTCACAATAAAAGAGCCGCTCCATCGCGCCTGCGTTAACAAAATAAGAGTCTCCGAAAGCCAGCGCAAACAAGCTAGCAAGCTACGGAGTTTGCCGCCAATGTATTTCTTGTAAAGTGTATAAAAAAAAAGAATATGGAAGCTGGACAAATAAGATGCCAAAAACCAACAACTTTCATTTGGTATTAGACAGAAAAGAGGAACTTTTTTTTCTCCTCCATTTGAAAATGTGGACATTATCAGCACTATACTGTCTGATTCCAATCAATGCAAGTCATCACAATCAGGTAATACACCAACTTATATTCTTGTCTTCATGAAAGATAGGAATCTATATGTTAAACATGCATGTATATTCATTAAAACACCTTTAACATGTCAACAAAAACGGCAAAATAAATAACTATAAGTGATATACTGTATATATATATATATATATAAATATTATATGTGTGTGTATGTATATATGAGGTAGATCTCCTCGACTTGGTCATTTATTAAGTAGTTGATTAACATTGAAAAACTTATTGGGGTGTTACCATTTAGTGGTCAATTGTACGGAATATGTACTGTACTGTGCAATCTACTAATACAAGTTTCAATCAATCAATCAATCAATCAATCAATCAATGAATGCCTACTGAGCCTATGGTGCTGTTAACTTATTGTGGCTCAATTTGCCTTATTTTTTTTTATTTTAATGTATTATTATTTAATATATATTATTGTTTTAGTTGCTTAAGAGATATTCCTGGCTATGAATTTGCTCATTGCTATTTTTATGTTTTTGTGCATTACTTGTTGCCGTCATCATTAAACAAACAGGTTACTCATCAGTTACTCAGTACTTGAGTAGTTTTTTCACTACATACTTTTTACTTTTACTCAAGTAAATATTTGGATGACTACTCCTTACTTTTACTTGAGTAATACATCTCTAAAGTAACAGTACTCTTACTTGAGTACAATTTCTGGCTACTCTACCCACCTCGGACTGTGATTACCAGCAGAATTATTAATTACTTATCATGTTAAGCAATGTCAGCTAAGGTTCATGAGAGCTAGATGTTGTCATCAAAAAGAGCCACAGGTTCCCTGCCGCTGCCCTAAAGTCTCGTGCCAGTTGTACGACAAGCACAGGTCGGTGAGTTGCTCCGTTCATAGGGGGCTGGAAAACAACGGCACCTGGCCATTTTCCACCTGCGTAACGACCTGTGAGGAAGGAGTGGGAAGTTTAACACCTGCCACTCACTGGTCTTGGCCTGCTTTATCAGCAGCAACTGTTGCTGTCTGAAAAAAGTACGTCTTGACATCACACGTCTGATCTTCTTTCTGACGGTGGGATGCAGTGTCTGTGTGAAAGTGCACACATACTCCCCACGTTTGCTAAAAGGAAATAGTATTAGCGGAGCTAGGTAGCAACACGCTATATTAGTGATGCTTGTGGGATCTGTTGTGGTTTGTGCAGCCCTTTGAGACACTCCTGATTTAGGGCTATATAAGTAAACTTTGATTGATTTACTCTAACATTTACTCAAAGGAGGAAGCCGGACTACCCGGAGGGAACCCACGCATTCACGGGGAGAACATGCAAACTCCACACAGGAAGATCCCGAGCCTGGATTTGAACCCAGGACTGCAGGAACTTTGTATTGTGAGGCAGACGCACTAACCACTCTGCCACCGTGAAAAGACATGCACCTGGGGATAGGTTGATTGGCAACACTAAATGGTCCCTAGTGTGTGAATGTGAGTGTGAATGTTGTCTGTCTAATCCAAGTTGGCCCTGCGATGAGGTGGCGACTTGACCAGGGTGTACCCCGCCTTCCGCCAGATTGTAGCTGAGATAGGCGCCAGCGCCCCCCGCAACCCCAAAAGGGAATAAGCGGTAGAAAATGGATGGATGGATTTACTCAAAGGGATACTACACATTTTGGGAAATTTTGAGGATTATTCACAATCATTATGAAAGACATGAGGACGTATGAGTTTCTAAATATCAAATCAATTCGATCAAAAGTCAGCTTACAGTGGAAACTGTTCAATTCTGCTGATAGAGAACTAATATTCTCTTCTTTTAGATACTATTTCTCTTCTTTTAGCCACTATTTCTCTTGTATATACTATTTCTCTTCTTTTAGCAACTTTAGTACTATTCTCTTGTGGATATTATTTCTCTTTTAGCTACTATTTCTCTTCCTTTAGCTACTATTTCCCTTGTATATACTATTTCTCTTCTTTTAGCCACTATTTCTCTTGTGGATAGTATTTCTCTTTTAGCTACTATTTCTCTTCCTTCAGATCAGGGGTGTCAAACTCAAATACAGAGTGGGCCGAAATGTTAAACTGAACAAAGCCGTGGGCCAAGGTTGAACAAATGAACCTTTTAATAGGGACCCAAACAAGTTTTGCATTAAATATTGAACGAGCAAGGCTTATATAACTTTAGTGACATGCAAAATCCAGTTTCAAACAATAAATAAATGTATGTAAAATGTGTTGTACTTGTATAGCGCTTTTCTACCTTCAAGGTACTCAAAGCGCTTTGACACTACTTCCACATTTACCCATTCACACACACATTCACACACTGAATAATAATAATAATTAAAAAAATATCAATGGCATATCAAATACAATTTAAATAAAAATGTTATGCCTTTTTTTCTATTTGCAATCTTCTGAGGTAAATATCTAATTGGTTCCACAGGCTAATAATACATTTGAAAATGAAATAACAATATTGAATGAACCAAACATTCAAGAGAAAATGCATGAATACAACGTTAATTATTGGTCAGTTTGCTGGAAGTTTCCCGGAAGAGTTAGTGCTGCAAGGGGTTCTGGGTATTTGTTCTGTTGTGTTACGGTGCGGATGTTCACCCGAAATGTGTTTGTCATTCTTGTTTGGTGTGGGTTCACAGTGTGGCGCATATTTGTAACAGTGCTAAAGTTGTTTATGCCGCCACCCTCAGTGTGACCTGTAGGGCTGTTGACCAAGTATGCCTTGCATTCACTTGTGCGTGTGTGTGTGTAAAAGCCACACATATTATGTGACACGCTGTTAGTATGGAGGAAAAGCGGACGTGTCGACAGGTTGTAGAGAACGCTAAAGGCAATGCCTTAAATGCACGCCCCCAATATAGTTGTCCAGAAGGAAATTGGGAGAAATTCGGGAGAATGGTTGCCCCGGGAGATTTTCGGGAGGGGCACTGAACTTCGGGAGTCTACCGGGAAAATTAGGAGGGTTGGCAAGTCTGAGTATTAGCGGTGAATGTGGTGTTACAGCGCATTCACCGCTAAATTGATATTGCCTCAAGGGCCAAATTAAATTACACGGCGGGCCACATTTGGCCCGCGGGCCAGAGTTTGACACCCATGCTTTAGATATTATTTCTCTTGTATATACTATTTCTCTTCTTTAGCTACTGTTTTATTCTTTTAGCTACTATTTCTCTTATTTTAGCTAGTATTTCTATTACAGATAGTATTTCGATCCTTTTAACTACTATTTCTCATCTTTTAGCTATCATTTCTCTTGTAGATACTATTTCTCTTCTTTTAGCGACTTTTAACTACTATTTCTCTGCTTTTAGCTACTGTTTTTCTTCTTTTAGCTACTTTTTCTCTAATTTTAGCTACTATTTCTCTTAGAGATAGTATTTTGATCCTTTTAACTACTATTTCTCTTGTAGATTTCTCTTCTTTTAGCTACTATTTCTCTATTTTAGCTATGTTTAGCTCTTCTTTTAGCTACTATTTCTCTTCTTTTAGGTACTATTTCTCTTCTTTAAGCTATTATTTTTCTATTTTGGCTACCACTTCCCTTTTAGCTACCATTTCTCTTCTTTCAGCTACTTTTTCTCTTAGGTACTATTTCTCTTCTTTTAGGTACTATTTATCTTTTTGGCTAACATATCTTATTTTAGCTACTATTTCTCTATTTTACCTATGTATAGCTACTATTTATCTTCTTTCAGCTACTATTTTAGATACTATTTATCTTCTTTCAGCTACAAATCACAAAACCAGTGAAGTTGGAACGTTGTGTAAATGGTAAATAAAACCAGAATACAATGATTTGCACATCCCTTACAACCTATATTTAATAAAATAGACAGCAAAGACAAGATACTTAACATTCAAACTGGAAAACTTTGTTATTTTTCGCAATTAGCTCATTTGGACTTTGATGCCTGCAACATAATTCAAAAAACCTGGCACAAGTGGCAAAAAAAAACTTAAAAAGTTGAGGAATGCTCATCAAACACTTATTTGGAACATCCCACAGGTGAACAGACTAACTGGGAACAGGTGGGTGCCATGATTGGCTATAAAAGCAGCTTTCATAGAATGCTCGGGCTTTCACAAAAAAGGATGTGGCGAGGGTCACTACTTTGTGAACAAATGCGTGAGCAAATTGTTGAAAAAATTAAGAACAACATTTCTCAACGACCATTTGCAAGAAATTTAGGGATTTCACCATCTAAAGTCTGTAAAATCATCAAAAGGTTCACAGAATCTGGAGAAACCACTGCACGTAACATTGAATGCCTGTGACCTTGGCTCCCTCAGGCAGTACTGCATCAAAAAGTGTGTAAAGGATATCACCACATGGGCTAAGGAGCACTTCAGAAAACCACTGTCAGTAACTACAGTTTGTCGCTACATCTCTAAGTGCAAGTTAAAACTCTGCAATCCAAAGCGAAAGCTATTTATCAACAACACCCGGAAACGTTGTGGACGTCGTGTCCTCGGGAATAAAGAGGAAAATAACCACCCGGATTGTTATAGGCGTACAGTTGAAAAGCCAGCATGTGTGATGGTATGGAGGGTGCATTAGTGCCCAAGGCATGGGTAACTTACACATCTGTGAAGGCACCATTAATGCTGAATGGTACATACAGGTTTTGGAGCAGCACATGCTTTATATATATAGATGAGTTGTGTACTAACCGTGAGGTTCCAGTCGATGTGGGGAACTTTGGTGTGCAGGTTGAGACAGAAAATGACGAGAAGGGCGCCTGTGACCACAAAGGCGCTACAGCTGACAAACTCGAAGAAGTAGACGCCGCCGCATGGAGAACACATCATGATGGTTTCTATGCAGATGAATCCAATTAGTGACAGGACCTGTGAGGCGGGGGACAGTGGTCGTTTAATAAACAGGACAGGCAATATCAAGAGCGTACTTATTATAATAAAACATTTGTATTTTTAGTTAAGTGAAGTGAATTATATTTATATAGCGCTTTTCTCTAGTGACTCAAAGCGCTTTACATAGTGAAACCCAATATCTAAGTTACATTTAAACCAGTGTGGGTGGCACTGGGAGCAGGTGGGTCAAGTGTCTTGCCCAAGGACACAATGGCAGTGACCAGGATGGCGGAGGCGGGAATCGAACCTGCAACCCTCAAGTTGCTGGCACGGCTGCTCTGCCAACCGAGCTAAGTCATCCCTATTTGCAAAATTCAACACATTTCATTCAAAATCATTTCAATCAAGGGGACATTTAATTTGGTTTTATATATTTAGGGTCCTTTGCCATGGGCCAAGGACCCTATTGAAACTGCTGTGTTTTATTATTATTCCGCACCTACGCGCTGTAATTTGACCCCCTTAACATGCTTCAAAACTCACCAAATTTGACACACACGTCGGTATAGCAAACCTTCCCAACTTATTAAGCAACCAATCCCCCAAAATGAAAATTGCGCTTTAGCGCCCCCCAGGAAAAAATTACAGACAAAACTGCATGTAACTTCTGTTAGGAATGTCATAGCGACATGAAACAAAAACTCCTATGTAGGTCTGACTTAGACCCAATTTTCATACACTCACTTCTTTCAGCAAAAATCTACAAGAAGGTGGCAAAAACCCCTTCAAAATAAAAGTTTCGCAAAAAATGCAATTTTTGCCTCTTTGCGCTGTAATTTGACCCCTTTAAAATGCTTCAAAACTCACCAAACTTGGCGCACACATAAGGACTGGCGAATATTGAGATTTAATGAAAAAACCAAACCCCAAAACTCAAAATTGCGCTCTAGCGCTATTTTTGAATAAAACACTGAAAAAACTGCTCCTAGGAAGAAAACACAGACAAAACTGCCTGTAACTTCCGGTAAGAATGTCGGAGAGACATGAAACAAAAACCTCTATGTAGGTCTCGCTTAGACCTACATGTCATGGATTGACAACCCCCAACAAAAATCAACAGGAAGTTTGCAATCCCCCCTTCAAAACAAAAGTTTTGTAAAAACCGGTCACCTTTCTTCAAACATTATCTCCTCTGAGTGCGTTTGTTGTTTTGGCTTCAAACTCGCACAGGAGAGAGATTGAACCCTTCTGATTAAAAGTATAGAACAGAGTTTTGATAAGTTCTCAGGTTTTGATTTTACGCGCCTTCAAAGAACCCCTGTGCAAAGTCTCCTAAAAAATGTCATTTTTGCCTCTTTGAGCTGTTATTTGACCCCCTTAAAATACTTCTAAACTCACCAAACTTGACACACACATCAGGTCTGGCAAAAACTGCGATCTGATGTAAAAACCTAAACTCAAAATTGCGCTCTACCGCCCCCCTAGGAATACAACACGGACAAACTGCTCCTAGGAAGAAAACACAGACAAAACTGCTTGTAACTTCCGGTAGGAATGTCAAAGAGACATGAAACAAAAACACTATGTAGGTCTCACTTAGACCTACATTTTAATAATCAACATACTTTAGCAAAAATCAACAGGAAGTTTGATATTTTCACTTCAATACAACAACTGCATTACTTTCACAATGCATTAGATTCTCAAAATAGTGGCTCCAAGGCGTCTTCTAACGCTTATCCGGCCGTGGGTCTCGGGGGCAGCAGCCAAAGGCGGACCCGACCAACGCTGCCTGCAGCTTTAATTCAATTTAGTTTTGCGTTTTGTAATCCAACCACAACTTAGATTACTTGGAAGAAAAAAAGTACTATCTGGCAACAGATCCAGGCATATTTAAGAGGTAGAAGTCAAAAACTCTTACAAAATAAAAATAAAAAGTTGCTAAATATATCTCAGTCAAGGTTTGTTTTTTACCTTACTGTACACCTTCCCTTCCTCCTCTAAAAATTACTTTTTTTATGAAGCAAGCACCAGATATATCGAAAAAGTAAACTTCAATTTCAACACATCAGTGACAATGACAGAGGTTTTGCTTTTTTCGGTGAAAAAACAACAACAAAATGACAGTGAGTGAATGCCGCTTCTTTTCTTTCCCCTATGTCCCCCCCTCCCTTGTGGAGGGGGTCCGGTCCGATAACCATGGATGAAGTACTGGCTGTCCAGAGTCGAGACCCATGATGGACCGCTCGCCTGTGTATCGATTGGGGACATCTCTACGCTGCTGACCCGCCTCCGCTTGAGATGGTCTCCTGTGGACGGGACTCTCGCTGCTGTCTTGGATCCACTTGAACTGAACTCTCGCGGCTGTGTTGGAGCCACTATGGATTGAACTTTCACAGTATCATGTTAGACCCGCTCGACATCCATTGCTTTCGGTCCCCTAGAGGGGGGGGGGGTTGCCCACATCTGAGGTCCTCTCCAAGGTTTCTCATCGCCAGCATTGTCACTGGCGTCCCACTGGATGTGAATTCTCCCTGCCCACTGGGTGTGAGTTTTCCTTGCCCTTTTGTGGGTTCTTCCGAGGATGTTGTAGTCGTAATGATTTGTGCAGTCCTTTGAGACATTTGTGATTTGGGGCTATATAAATAAACATTGATTGATTGATTGAATGTTTAGGGGCTGCAAACAGGATGTTGAATTCCACTGAAGTGAACTTTACTGTGAAATGATGTGCTTTGCAAGCAGTAATACCATCCATCCATTTTCTACCGCTTGTCCTGTTTTGGGTATTTTAAATATTCGGTGCAGTGGAAACACTTATCAGCATGATGTCCTGCAGTTCCACAGAACAGTTTAGCAGTTGTTAAACATTACTAAGCATGTTGTCTTTTGGGTACATCAATGTTTTATTGTTAGCGCACATAGCACAAAAAACTGCAAAAATGCTGACTTGATGTTTCTTTTAGTCACATTTTCTTCAACACCTGCACACAATTTTTGGGAGCTAACCATGGTGGCAGTAAATCACGTAGCTGTTAAATGATTGACTTACATTTATCATCATTGTACGCTTTGCACAGTAAGCAAGGAGGGAAGCGCAAGTTTTGGGTTGTGGAACCAAGCTGAATGTAAAACTAAGAGCGTTCTGCCAGTTATGTATTTTGAGTAGTTTTTCAGCTTACTGAGAGGACCGATGAGTATAGGAATGGCAGGCACAGATCTTCACAACAAAAAGACTGTAGTGTTTTTGAATGTTTGAACAGAGATTCCAGTGATTGTCTTATGAATAGCCCGCAAGGACCCAGGAACCCATCCCACGAGTCCAATCCTGGCAGCCTGTGTGGAGGCATTCCGTCAGCCAAAAGTCATCCACAAACCACAGTATGGGAGGAATTCTCCTCTTTAGGTGTCCATTGGCCATCTAAAAGGCCAACAAAACCGCATGGGATTTACCAAGTGGTTCAGTGCGATCCAAAACCCAGAGACTCAACAGAGTTGCGACGTCCTGCCGAGACCAGGTCTGCAGACGTACAAAAAGCAGGCTTCGGTTGAAAGTTGAATTGAGGTTAAAGCAGCGACCAAGTCTGTCTGGGCTTCAAACTGAAGCATATTTAACACTTCTCCTCCACTTTACCACTGTGATGCAGGACCATTTCTACACGGAAATCCCTGGTTAAATGCTAAGTACTATCTATCTAATCTGGGGGCATCCAACCTTTTTTCCACCAATTGAAGGATGCGGGGGCTACTTTCTCGCTTGCACTTTTAACATGGAGGATTACATATCTAAAAGAAAACAGTTTTCTAAACTGGACTTTCAATCAAAGTAGGAGGTAATAAAGGAAAGATAAGGAAGACTTCTATAAACAAGTTATTGATGCTTTTGATGAGAAGGAGCTGCGCATGGACTTCATTTATAAGTAAAGATAAGACCATAATAACGTTTTTTTTAATAAAATGTGCTTTTCATGATGGTATCCTTACATCACACTCAAATTTATAAGCGCAGGCCTAAATTTACCGCATGCCCTTGGTAAGCGCCGGAGTGAGAAGAGGTTTTAAATTAATTATTCAAGGAAATACGGCAAGCTAAGTTAAGCATTTGTGCTAATTATTGATATTTGACTCGCATCACATTTCAATACAGAGTATTTAGTTTTGTATGAATAAAATACCAGTGAGTTCCTATTCGTTAAATGTGTGTATTACTTGTGACACTGCTAAACAAATGTCTTTCACAGGCTTATTAGAGAGCAAACCTTGCTCAACCAGTTTAATGAGGTTCCTCCTCTCCAAAAAGTCGAATGTTGCGACAAACGACAAATATTTGGTTTTGACAGCAGCACCACTCCGGAAACACTTCACACTCAAGAAGTTCAATCTTTGGAGTCCACAAAATAATCATGAAATAATACAATGTTTCATGAGGATGTAAAGAGGATTCTATTTATATAGCGCTTTTTCTCTAGTGACTCAAAGCACTTTTACATAGGGAAACCCAATATTTAAGTTACATTTAAACCAATGTGGGTAAAGTGTCTTGCCCAAGGACACAACAGCAGTGACTAGGACAGGGGTCGGGAACCTTTTTGGCCGGGAGAGCCATTTAAGCCAAATATTTTTTAAAGTATTTCCGTGAGAGCCATATCATTTATTTTTTTTAACACTGAATACAACTCTATGCGTACATTTTTAGGAAATACCAACATTTTTAGAGTATAATAAGTATCTTATTCTTTTTTAATAACATTGTTATTCTGAGGCTAACCACCAATAAATAAAACACTTTTTACCATTAATGCGACTTCTTGAACGGGTGCGGTAGAAACCGGATGGAAGGATAAAAATGCATGAGAATGTTTTATATTTTGAACGTTATTTTTGACACTGTGATTACCAGCGGAATCTTTCATTACTTATCGTGTTAAGCAATATCAGCTAAAATTTATCCGAGAGCCAGATGCAGTCATCAAAAGAGCCACATCTGGCTCTAGAGCCATAGGTTCCCTACCCCTGGACTAGGATGACAGAAGTGGGGATCGAACCTGGAACCCTCAAGTTGCTGGCCTTTGGTAGAATGGCCGGAACCAAAGGTATAGCCACTCTAGCTATACCTCTCTCACTCCCTTTTGTAGCCTGGCAAACACAACCAGCTCTGCAGAAATAACATCTCTGACAAAATACAATAAAAACTTATTGAAATAAGGACAAAATACAAGTTTCCCTCCACTGTATCACAACCAAAAGGCGTGACTAAGCCTGGGCGATAAAACGATATCAGTATATATTGCGATATTAATAAAAAATGTGTTTTATATATTAGTTTTTCTTTCTTTGTCGAAAAAAACGGAAGTTGCGAAGCCAGGTCGGTGGCATGAGTAAAGGCACTCGATCTCTGGAAACTGAGCAACGCAGGAAGTGATCATTGATCACCAGGAGTGACATGCTAACAGCCAATCAGGTAACAGTATCAAATATTGTCTGGAAAACCAAAAAAGATCTATTGTATTATTAATCGCAAATTCCATGTTTTTGACTACGTTATGGTTATAAATAAATAAATAAATGGGTTGTACTTGTATAGCGCTTTTCTACCTTCAAGGTACTCAAAGCGCTTTGACACTACTTCCACATTCACACACTAATGGAGGGAGCTGCCATGCAAGGCACCAACCAGCACCCATCAGGAGCAAGGGTGAAGTGTCTTGCTCAGGACACAACGGACGTGACGAGGTTGGTACTAGGTGGGATTTGAACCAGGGCCCCTCGGGTTGCGCACGGCCACTCTCCCACTGCGCCACGCCGTCCCGTTCAGTTGTTTCTACACAGCTACTCTTCCTCAACTCTTGTTGTTTCTGTTGATGTAGTCCAGTTCATACCTTTCCAGGATTGGACTTACTTTAGTTCTTATAGGGGGAATTTGCTTCGGTTTTTGTACGATTCGGACTTTGTCGGACTTTTTGGATCGGCTTCTTAAAGGGGAACATTATCAGCAGACCTATGTAAGCGTCAATATATACCTTGATGGTGCAGAAAAAAGATCATCTATTTTTTTAACCGATTTCCAAACGGGTGAATTTTGGCGAATTAAACGCCTTTCTGTTTATGGCTTTTTTAGCGATGACGTCAGAGCGTGATGTCACCGAGGTAACACACCCGCCATTTTCATTTTCAACACATTACAAACACCGGGTCTCAGCTCTGTTATTTTCCGTTTTTTGGACTATTTTTTGGAACCTTGGAGACATCATGCCTCGTGGGTGTGTTGTCGGAGGGTGTAACAACACTAACAGGGAGGGATTCAAGTTGCACCACTGGCCCCAAGATGCCAAAGTGTCTGCCGCCAGACCCCCGTTGAATGTACCAGAGTGTCTCCACATTTGACCGGCGATGCTAAGACAGACATGGCACAGAGATGTATGGATAACCTGCAGATGCATTTGCAACGATAAAGTCAACTAAATCACAAACGTGAGTTTGTTGATCTTGACTTATGTGCTAATCAGATATATTTGGTCGCGGCGTGACTGCTAGCTAATCGATGCTAACATGCTACGCTAATCGATGCTAACATGCTAATTACCGGCGGTGCTAAAGCAGACATGGCACGGAGATGTATAGATAACCTGCAGATGCATTTGCAACGATAGTCAACGAAAAAACAAAGGTGAGTTTTGTTGATGTTGACTGCCAGCTAATCGATGCTAACATGCTATGCTAATCAATGCTAACATGCTAGTTACCGGCGGTGCTAAAGCAGACATGGCACAGAGATGTATGGATAACCTGTAGATGCATTTGCAACTATATTACGTTTCCTTCCACCCACATTTAATGCGAAACAAACACTTACCAATCGACGGATTTAAGTTGCTCCAGTGCCGGATTGTAGTCAGCTGGAGGCGTGTCTTAATGAAATTAAACAATGGATGTCCGCTAACTTTTTGCAACTCAATGCCAAAAAAACGGAAATGCTGATTATCGGTCCTGCTAGACACCGACCTCTATTTAATGATACAACTCTAACATTTGACAACCAAACAATTAAACAAGGCGACACGGTAAAAAATCTGGATATTATCTTCCACCCAACTCTCTCCTTTGAGGCACACATTAAAAGCGTTACTAAAACGGCCTTCTTTCATCTCCGTAATATCGCTAAAATTTGCTCCATTTTGTCCACTAAAGACGCTGAGATCATTATCCATGCGTTTGTTACGTCTCGTCTCGATTACTGTAACGTATTATTTTCGGGTCTCCCCATGTCTAGCATTAAAAGATTACAGTTGGTACAAAATGCGGCTGCTAGACTTTTGACAAGAACAAGAAAGTTTCATCACATTACGCCTGTACTGTATATACCTTTATATACATATATACATACATATATACCTATACTGTATATACCTTTATATACATATATACATACATATATACCTATACTGTATATACCTTTATATACATACATATATACCTATACTGTATATACCTTTATATACATATATACATACATATATACCTATACTGTATATACCTTTATATACATATATACATACATATATACCTATACTGTATATACCTTTATATACATATATACATACATATATACCTATACTGTATATACCTTTATATACATATATACATACATATATACCTATACTGGCTCACCTGCACTGGCTTCCTGTGCACTTAAGATGTGACTTTAAGGTTTTACTACTTGCGTATAAAATACTACACGGTCTAGCTCCATCCTATCTTGCCGATTGTATTGTATCATATGTCCCGGCAAGAAATCTGCGTTCAAAGGACTCCGGCTTATTAGTGATTCCCAAAGCCCAAAAAAAGTCTGCGGGCTATAGAGCGTTTTCATTTCGGGCTCCAGTACTCTGGAATGCCCTCCCGGTAACAGTTCGAGATGCTACCTCAGTAGAAGCATTTAAGTCTCACCTTAAAACTCATTTGTATACTCTAGCCTTTAAATAGACTCCCTTTTTAGACCAGTTGATCTGCCGTTTCTTTTCTTTTTCTCCTATGTCCCACTCTCCCTTGTGGAGGGGGTCCGGTCCGATCCGGTGGCCATGTACTGCTCGCCTGTGTATCGGCTGGGGACATCTCTGTGCTGCTGATCCGCCTCCGCTTGGGATGGTTTCCTGCTGGCTCCGCTGTGAACGGGACTCTCGCGACTGTGTCGGATCCGCTTTGGACTGGACTCTTGCGACTGTGTTGGATCCATTATGGATTGAACTTTCACGGTATCATGTTAGACCCGCTCGACATCCATTGCTTTCCTCCTCTCCAAGGTTCTCATAGTCATCATTGTCACCGACGTCCCACTGGGTGTGAGTTTTCCTTGCCCTTATGTGGGCCTACCGAGGATGTCCTAGTGGTTTGTGCAGCCCTTTGAGACACTAGTGATTTAGGGCTATATAAGTAAACATTGATTGATTGATGTTTCTGGCTGTCTGAAGTCCTTCCCGTCCACATGCGTTCTTAAGGGAATTTTTGGAAAAATTGGCAAGCGATTCCAAGAAATTAAAACAATGGAAACCAGTTCTAAACAGGAACAGGAAACTATTCCAATTCCTACCGTGAGTATTATCGAAATGCATGTTTAGCGGTGGTTTTTGTCTTACTTCCTTTTTGGTACCCCGATTAAAATTGCTAAATTCATGTACACCGTGGCAGAGCTCGCAAATGCCAAACTCTATGTAGATGAGTCAAAATAACGGAACATCCACCCTGTTCTAGCGGTAATGTTTGTGATCTAATATAGCTCACTTCCTCCCTGTCCCCAGTGACATCTGCACCCATGATCGGAACAACACACCAGGACAGTCTAGTTTTTACAGAAAGAATCATGATTACTCCTTTGTTGGACTTTTAGACATTTTCGCTAAAGCATGTGTGCACATTAAGAAGTGCATCATAAAAGTATAAAAAGAATGCGACGTGATGGTGATGTGGGAATGATTGAGCATAACAAAACCACTGTCTGAGTGCTGGAAACCATAGCGAGGACAAGCTAGACCAGAGGACACCAACCTTTTTGAAAGCAAGAGCTACTTCTTGGGTACTGATTAATGCAAAGGGCTACCAGTTTGATACACACTTCAATAAATTGCCAGAAATAGCCCATTTGCTCAAATTGCCTTTAACTCTGTTATTATTAATAATTAATGATATTTATATTTGTGGAAACACTGATCATCTTAATGATTTCTCACAATAAATATATATCGAGACAGATGAATATTTTTATAAATATATTTCGACTCTTTAAAGGGGAACATTGTCACAATTTCAAAAGGGTTAAAAACAATAAAAATCAGTTCCCAGTGGCTTGTTGTATTTTTTGAAGTTTTTTTCAAAATTTTACCGGTCTCGGAATATCCCTAAATAAAGCTTTAAAGTGCCTTATTTTCGCTCTCTGCGAAGACACTGGCCATTTCCCTGTGACGTCACACAGTGCTGCCAATGTAAACAAACAATGGCAATACCACAGCAAGATATAGCGACATTAGCTCGGATTCAAACTCGGATTTCAGCGACTTAAGCGATTCAACAGATTACGCATGTATGGAAACAGATGGTTGGAGTATGAAAATATTGAAGAAGAAACTGAAGCTATTGACGCTATTCATAGCCATAGCATGGCCGAATAGCTGCGTTAGCATCGCCGGTAAAATGTGCGGACCAAACGATCAGGACTTTCGCATCTTGTGACACTGGAGCAACTTAAATCCGTCGATTGGTAAGTGTTTGTTTCGCATTAAATGTGGGTGGAAGGAAACGTAACATAGTTGCAAATGCATCTGCAGGTTATCCATACATCTCTGTTCCATGTCTGCTTTAGCACCGCCGGTAAATAGCATGTTAGCATCGATTAGCATAGCATGTTAGCATCGATTAGCTGGCAGTCAACATCAACAAAACTCACCTTTGTGATTTCGTTAACTATCGTTGCAAATGCATCTGCAGGTTATCCATACATCTCTGTGCCATGTCTGTCTTAGCATCGCCGGTCAAATGTGGAGACACTCTGGCACATTCAATGGGGGTCTGGCGGCAGACACTTTGGCATCTTGGGGCCAGTGGTGCAACTTGAATCCCTCCCTGTTAGTGTTGTTACACCCTCCGACAACACACCCACCAGGCATGATGTCTCCAAGGTTCCAAAAAATAGTCAAAAAAACGGAAAATAACAGAGCTGAGACCCGGTGTTTGTAATGTGAAAATGAAAATGGTGGGTGTGTTACCTCGGCAACGTCACATTCTGACGTCATCGCCTCCAGAGCGATAAACAGAAAGGCGTTTAATTCGCCAAAATTCACCCATTTACAGTTTGGAAATCGGTTAAAAAAAATAGATGGTCTTTTTTCTGCACCATCAAGGTATATATTGACGCTTACATAGGTCTGCTGATAATGTTCCCCTTTAAAAAGAAGACAAAAACTAGCTAACTCGAATCTTTTTGAAAAAATTAAAAAAATAAATTTATGGAACATCATTAGTAATTTTTCCTGATTAGGATTAATTTTAGAATTTTGATGACATGTTTTAAATAGGTTAAAATCCAATCTGCACTTTGTTAGAATATATAACAAATTGGACCAAGCTATATTTCTAACAAAGACAACATTTTGTTTTTAAATTTTAATCATAATAAGTTTGAAGAAATATTTCACAAATATTCTTCGTCGAAAAAACAGAAGCTAAAATGAAGAATTAAATTAAAATGTATTTAATAAACTTTACAATAAAAAAAAATTACTTGAACATTGATTTAAATTGTCAGGAAAGAAGAGGAAGGAATTTAAAAGGTAAAAAGGTATATGTGTTTAAAAATCTTAAAATCATTTTTAAGGTTGTATTTTTTCGCTAAAATTGTCTTTCTGAAAGTTATAATAAGCAAAGTAAAAAAAATAAATGAATTTATTTAAACAAGTGAAGACCAAGTCTTTAAAATATTTTCTTGGATTTTCAAATTCTATTTGAGTTTTGTCTCTCTTAGAATTAAAAATGTCCAGCAAAGCGAGACCAGCCTGCTAGTAAATAAATTCAATTTAAAAAATAGATGCAGCTCACTGGTAAGTGCTGCTATTTGAGCTATTTTTAGAACAGGCCAGCGGGCGACTCATCTGGTCCTTACGGGCGACCTGGTGCCCGCGGGCACCGCCTTGGTGACCCCTGAGCTAGACTGTCTAGACCATGGGTGTCAAACTCTGGCCCACGGGCCAAATTTGGCCCACCGTGTAATTTAATTTGGCCCTTGAGGAAATATCAAATTAACATTAGAGCTGGCCCGCCGGTGTTATAACACCGCATTCACCGCTGACACTCATACTTACCAACCCTCCCGATTTTCCCGGGAGACTCCCGAATTTCAGTGCCCTTGCCGAAAATCACCAGGGGCAACCATTCTCACGAATTTCTCTCGATTTCCACCCAAACAACATCACTTAAAGGCACTGCATTCAACGTCCTCTACAACCTGTCGTCCCATCCGCTTTTTCTCCAAACAAACATTGTATCGGCCCAGTCACATGTTATATGCGGACTTTGCACACAAACAAGTGAATGCAAGGCATACTTGCTCAACAGCCATACAGGTCACACTGAGGGTGGCCGTATAAACAACTTTAAACCTGTTACAAACACTGTGAACCCACACCAAACAAGAATGACAACCACATTTAGGGAGAACATCCGCACCGTAACCCAACATAAACACAACAGAACAAATACCCAGAACCCCTTGCAGCACTAACTCTTCCGGGATGCTAAAATATTTGAAAATCGATTTTGTATGTCACTATAAAGTTATACAAGCCTTGCTCGTTCAATATTCAATGCAAAACTTGTTTGGGTCCCTATTAAAAGGTTAATTTGTTCAACCTTGGCCCGCGGCTTTGTTCCGTTTAAAATTTTGACCCACTCTGTATTTGAGTTTGACACCCCTGGTCTAGACGGTGGCATGCATGCGTCCCTACTAAGGTTGTACAGATAACAATATTTTGGTACCGGTACCAAAATGTATTTCAATACTCTTCGGTACTTTTCTAAATAAAGGGGACCACAAAAAATGTCATTATTGGCTTTATTTTATCAAATACTCTTATGGTACACAAAAATTTTGGTTCGGTACGTACCTCGGTTTAGAGGTCACGGTTCGGTTCATTTTCGGTAAAGTAAGAAAACAACAAAATATACATTTTTGGGTTATTTATTTACCAAATTTGTAAACAATAGCTTTATCATTTTAACATTGGTAATACTATAACAATACATCTGCCCACATTAATCAACATAAAACTGCATCAGCTTGTTGCTCAGATTAAATAAAATGACAAAACCTTTCTTCTGCATATAAAAAGTGCAACATTAAACAGTTTCAAGTCAACTCCATCCATCCATCCATTATCTACCGCTTATTCCCTTTCGGGGTCACGCTTAATTTATTACAGCATTTGTGAAGCCTGTAGTTGATTTTTATTATGTAAATGTAATATTTTTATCAACTTGTGATAACAGGGACCCTGCCATTCAAACTAGGCTGCTACATTACTAATGAAGTGAAGTGAAGTCAATTATATTTATATAGCGCTTTTTCTCTAGTGACTCAAAGCGCTTTACATGGGACGGCGTGGCGCAGTGGGGAGAGTGGCCGTGCGCAACCCGAGCGTCCCTGGTTCAATTCCCACCTAGTACCAACCTCGTCACGTCCGTTGTGTCCTGAGCAAGACACTTCACCCTTGCTCCTGATGGGTGCTGGTTGGCGCCTTGCATGGCAGCTCCATCCATCAGTGTGTGAATGTGTGTGTGAATGGGTAAATGTGGAAGTAGTGTCAAAGCGCTTTGAGTACCTTGAAGGTAGAAAAGCGCTATACAAGTACAACCCATTTATCATTTATTATTTACATAGTGAAACCCAATATCTAAGTTACATTCAAAGCAGTGTGGGTGGCACTGGGAGCAGGTGGGTAAAGTGTCTTGCCCAAGGACACAACGGCAGTACATGGATGGCGGAAGCGGGAATCGAACCTGAAACCCTCAAGTTGCTGGCACGGCCGCTCTACCAACCGAGCTAAACCGCATTAAATGATTAATGTAACTACAGCTGAAAAAATAGCAGACTAGCAATAGGAGAGACGATTCATCCCTGAACACCATGGAGCTCATGTAGTCTTAATGATGCACTTAATTTATTATATCACTAGCCTACACGCACGCATGCACCGCACAATGAGCTAACGTTACACTAAAAGTTAATTAGCCTTCACCTAAAGCCAGGACTGCAAGCGAGCTGAGCTGCAGTTTGTTTCTAGAACATCATCTAGAAAGTTGACTGGGAGGTGTTTATTATAATTTGGGGAAGAGTATGCTGCTAAACACCTATCTGCTCGACGCTGAATACGCACTGCTGATTGGCTGTTATTGCTACGGTTGTAACCAATCAGATGGTTGTGTGGGTGGGACAATGCTGGGTGCTGCGTAGGAGACAGAGGCAGAACGGAGTGGAGCAGCTTGTTAAGACTTTAGCTTACGCGGCTACTTCATATGTTCATGTGGAAACTTGTTCGGTGCACCTCCGTTCCGAACCGAACCCCCCGTACCGAAACGGTTCGATACAAATACACGTACCGTTACAACCCTAGTACTAAGGGTTTAGCGGTACGTGTATTTGTATCGAACCGTTTCGGTACAGGGAGTTCGGTTCGGAATGGAGGTGCACTGAACGAGTTTCCATACGGACATATTAAGTAGCGTACCGCACGTTGTGTGAACAATGCACACCGAGGCACAACACACGGCATGCTAGCAACGACCGGGCTAAGACAAAATGCAAAAGTCAGAGCTGGAAGCTGAGTATGAAGAATAATGTTTTAATGTAGACACACAGAATCATCAAACTGATGTGATTATATGCATCAAGTGTTCATTCTAGGCTAAGGCAATTTATCGAGATATGTATGGTGTATCGTAGGGGTGTAACGGTACACAAAAATGTCGGTTCGGTACGTACCTCGGTTTAGAGGTCACGGTTCGGTTCATTTTCGGTACAGTAAGAAAACAACAAAATATAAATTTTTGGGTTATTTATTTACCAAATTTGTAAACAATGGCTTTATCCTTTTAACATTGGGAACACTCTAATAATTCTGCCCACGTTAATCCACAGTAAACTGCCTCAAGTTGTTGCTTTGATTAAATAAAATGACAAAACCTTTCTTCTACATATAAAAAGTGCGACATTAAACAGTTTCCATTGAAACTGTTTAATGTCAACTCATCATGCTTCATTTATTACAGCATTTGGGAAGCCTGTAGTTGACTTTTATTATGTAAATGTTGTATTTTTATCAACATGTGATAGCAGGGACCCTGCCATTCAAAACCGGGCTGCTACATTACTAATGATTCATGTAACTATAGCCGAAAAATAGTACAATTGCAATAGGAGAGACTATTCATCCCTAAACACAATAGAATTCAATGAAATAACAGACAGGCAGGGCTTTGCTGCCCCTAACACACACACACACACACACACACACACACACACACACACACACACACACACACACACACACACACACACACACAAACGCACACACACACACACACACACACACGCACATGCACACACACAGCAAAATGAGCTAACGTTACGCTAAAAGCTAATTAGCCTTCACCTCAAGCCTATACTGTGAGCGAGCTGAGCTGCAGTTTAAGTTTCTAGAAGGTCAACGGGCTCGTAGTGATGTTTGTAATAGTTGTGACTGGGAAGTGTTTAGTATAATTTGGGGAGAGTCCGCTCCTCCCCTGCTAAACAAATATCTCTGCTCGGCGCTAAAGCATTGACTACATCACTCTGAAGTCTGAATACACACTGCTGATTGGCTTTGTATGTAACCAATCAGATCGTTGTGTGGGCGGGACTATGAGGCAGAGACAGAGGCAGAAAGCAGAGCAGCTTGTGAAGACTTCTAATTCCGAACTCGTTCGATACGCCCGCGTGCCGAACCGAAACCCTCGTACCGAAACGGTTCGATACAAATACACGTACCGTTACAACCCTAGTGTATCGTGATATGGCCTAAAAATATCGAGATATTAAAAAAAAGCCATGTCGCCTAGCACTACTTCTAAGTACTCAGTGATTGTGCGCTGCCGAACGTGCTCCTCTGCTTGTAAAGCAGCAATGTCACGACGTGACGACGACACGCCGTCATGCCCGTTAAAAGAAAAAGCGGTGGGACTGGGACCGGTACTTTTTGGAAGAGGTATAGTAGTGAAATGATTCTTTAGTATCGCGGTACTAAACTAGTACAGGTATACCGTACAACCCTAGTCCCCAACACACATGCACTCTGTAGGTCTCCCTTTCCTAGGCTGGATAAGAAACATTTCAACCAGAAGCCATCGCAGAGTCTCTCTGAACAGGAAGTGCTCACGGACATTGGGGACCATCTGGAAAGTCCATTCCACCCACGGACTGACACACCGCCTCAGCCCAGTATTTCATTACGACTCCTCACGGCCGTTATAAAGGTGCATGGGGGCGGGGAGGTGAAGGATTAGTCTGATGACATTTCCATCGGTGAATGTTGGTTTGTTGAAGACTAACAGGTTTCGTGTAGCAGAGGGAAGTTGGTGTTGTTGGGCTGGGTTCTGTTTATGTCAGAACGGGTCCAGAAAACGCTTGTAAACTCACTCGTCTTTGGAAGCGGGCTGTGAAAAAGTCCTGTAGAGCGCCAACGAGGCGGCAATTAGTGCCAACTGAGTTCACCAAGCTTGGTCCTTAACGATCTGAGCGCCGTCCTATTCATCGTGACCTTTATCTGCCGCGGAATATAATCACACGACCTCATTTGGCAAAGAGTTGAAGTATTCACAGAATGATGCAGGGAAGGAAGGAAAACCATCTGGTTGGGAGATTTCTAGGCATTTAAAAACTTTGCAAATGCAAACTTGGGATGGCTCTCAGTTGTCCTTGTTTGTGGAAGAGATACTTTACGACTCGCTTTTAAATACAAAAAGGATGTATGAAAGCATGAGAGCGTTCGTCACCCGAGCTCCAAAACGCTTACTGACTATGAGTTATATATGTACACCATACAAAGGAAGCCTTTGGGAGTGTTTCTTTTCAGAGACTTAGACACTGTTTACACCAGGGGTGCCCACACTTTTTCTGCAGGCGAGCTACTTTTCAATTGATCTACCTCATTTATATATATCATTTATATTTATTTATTTATGAAAGAGAAATTTTTGCAAACAAGTTAAATGTGTTTAATGATAATACAAGCATGTGTAACACATATAGATGTCTTTCTTTCACAAAGACAAGAATATAAGTTGGTGTATTACCTGATTCTGATGACTCGCATTGATTGGAATCAGACAGTAATGATGATAACGCCCACATTTTCAAATGGAGGAGAAAAAAAGTGGTCCTTTCTGTACAATACCGCATGAAAGTGGTTGGTTTTTGGCATCTAATTCATCCAGCTTCCATACACTTTACAAGAAAAACATTGGCGGCAAATTCCGTAGCTTGCTTGATTGACATTCACGGCACCCGAGGGTCTTGTGAGATGACGCTGGCTGCTGCCAGTTCATTATTATGAAAAAATGACAGAGAGGAAGGCGAGAAAAACTTTTTATTTCAACAGACTTCCGCGCCGTCCCTTCCGTCAAAACTCTAAAGGCCGACTGCACATTTCCTATCTTCACAATAAAAGCCCTGCTTCATGCCGCCTGCGCTAACAAAATAAGAGTCTCGGAAAGCTGGCGTGCACAAGTGATGTGCACGCCAGCTTTCCGAGGGATCGCTTGTGCACGCCAGTTTTCCGAGACTCTGTATTTAGTTAGCGCAGGCAGCATGAAGCAGGGCTTTTATTGTGAAGATAGGAAATGTGCAGTCGGCCTTTAGAGTTTTGACGGAAGGTACGGCGCGAGAGTCTGTTGAAATAAAAAGTGTTTCTCGCCTTCCTCTCGGTCATATTTTCATAATAATGATCTTGCAGCAGCCAGCGTCATCTCACAAGACCCTCCGGTACCGTGAATGTCATTTAAGTGACGTCTTGGTGAAGATTGATGATCACTCATTTTTAGGTCTATTTTTTTTAAAAGCCTGGCTGGAGATGGACTGACACACCCCCCGCGGTCGACTGGTAGCTCGCGATCGACGTAATGAGCACCCCTGCTTTACATCTAACCCAGGGGTGTCTAAACTTTTTCCACTGAGGGCTGCAAATTGAAAAAATCATGCGGGGCCCGTTTTGATATTTTTCATTTTCAAACCCAACAATAGTTAGATTTTTTTCAACCTTTAGGGCTCCCTCCAAATTTGGTCCCAGGGAACCGGAAGGGTTTCGGTCATATAAATGTTAAAAATAAGTTCTATAGTATTATTTTTTTGTTGTTGCTTTATGCCCTTTTTCTGTAAAAACCCTCTTTTTAATGGCAAAAACAAAATAGGCGAAACATTTCAAAGGGTAATATTTGATGTGAAGTAATTGGAGCTTAATTATAGGTCATTTATGCATCACATTGATTTATTTCAGGGTTTTTTTTTGAGCAATTGCAATTTTAAAAAAAAAATCCAACTAAAATTCTCAAGTAACCAAAAGGACTGAACTCATAAAAGTGTACACAATAAGTCATCCTTTTTTCTTTATTTTTTACTTTCAACACTTTGAGATCAACTTCAGATCTATTCAATTATACGTTTTAATTTGTACAAGGTTTTATTGCTTCTTAGTTTTTTTTTGCCATTTTTACCATAGAACAATATGCAATATATTCCCCTCAAAAAATTGAAAGTTGATTTTTTATGAAAAGTCATTCAAGCCTGGAATAGGTCTATAATTAATTATTAAATTATTATTTTTTGAGCAATGAGAGCTTTAAAGAAAGAAAAAAAAAAACAGCATGGCGGCTTTGTAAAACTTTGTGCACGCCAGTTTTCCGAGACTCTGTATTTAGTTAGCGCAGGCAGCATGAAGCAGGGCTTTTATTGTGAAGATAGGAAATGTGCAGTCGGCCTTTAGAGTTTTGACGGAAGGTACGGCGCGAGAGTCTGTTGAAATAAAAAGTGTTTCTGGCCTTCCTCTCGGTCATATTTTCATAATAATGATCTTGCAGCAGCCAGCGTCATCTCACAAGACCCTCCGGTACCGTGAATGTCATTTAAGTGACGTCTTGGTGAAGATTGATGATCACTCATTTTTAGGTCTATTTTTTTTAAATGCCTGGCTGGAGATCGACTGACACACCCCCCGCGGTCGACTGGTAGCTCGCGATCGACGTAATGAGCACCCCTGCTTTACATCTAACCCAGGGGTGTCTAAACTTTTTCCACCGAGGGCTGCAAATTGAAAAAATCATGCGGGGCCCGTTTTGATATTTTTCATTTTCAAACCCAACAATAGTTAGATTTTTTTCAACCTTTAGGGCTCCCTCCAAATTTGGTCCCAGGGAACCGGAAGGGTTTCGGTCATATAAATGTTAAAAATAAGTTCTATAGTATTATTTTTTTGTTGTTGCTTTATGCCCTTTTTCTGTAAAAACCCTCTTTTTAATGGCAAAAACAAAATAGGCGAAACATTTCAAAGGGTAATATTTGATGTGAAGTAATTGGAGCTTAATTATAGGTCATTTATGCATCACATTGATTTATTTCAGGGGTTATTTTGAGCAATTGCAATTTAAAAAAAAAAAATCCAACTAAAATTCTCAAGTAACCAAAAGGACTGAACTCATAAAAGTGTACACAATAAGTCATCCTTTTTTCTTTATTTTTTACTTTCAACACTTTGAGATCAACTTCAGATCTATTCAATTATACGTTTTAATTTGTACAAGGTTTTATTGCTTCTTAGTTTTTTTTTGCCATTTTTACCATAGAACAATATGCAATATATTCCCCTCAAAAATTTGAAAGTTGATTTTTTATGAAAAGTCATTCAAGCCTGGAATAGGTCTATAATTAATTATTAAATTATTATTTTTTTGAGCAATGAGAGCTTTAAAGAAAGAAAAAAAAAACAGCATGGCGGCTTTGTAAAACTTTGTGCACGCCAGTTTTCCGAGACTCTGTATTTAGTTAGCGCAGGCAGCATGAAGCAGGGCCTTTATTGTGAAGATAGGAAATGTGCAGTCGGCCTTTAGAGTTTTGACGGAAGGCACGGCGCGAGAGTCTGTTGAAATAAAAAGTGTTTCTCGCCTTCCTCTCGGTCATATTTTCATAATAATGATCTTGCAGCAGCCAGCGTCATCTCACAAGACCCTCCGGTACCGTGAATGTCATTTAAGTGACGTCTTGGTGAAGATTGATGATCACTCATTTTTAGGTCTATTTTTTTTAAAAGCCTGGCTGGAGATGGACTGACACACCCCCCGCGGTCGACTGGTAGCTCGCGATCGACGTAATGAGCACCCCTGCTTTACATCTAACCCAGGGGTGTCTAAACTTTTTCCACTGAGGGCTGCAAATTGAAAAAATCATGCGGGGCCCGTTTTGATATTTTTCATTTTCAAACCCAACAATAGTTAGATTTTTTTCAACCTTTAGGGCTCCCTCCAAATTTGGTCCCAGGGAACCGGAAGGGTTTCGGTCATATAAATGTTAAAAATAAGTTCTATAGTATTATTTTTTTGTTGTTGCTTTATGCCCTTTTTCTGTAAAAACCCTCTTTTTAATGGCAAAAACAAAATAGGCGAAACATTTCAAAGGGTAATATTTGATGTGAAGTAATTGGAGCTTAATTATAGGTCATTTATGCATCACATTGATTTATTTCAGGGTTTTTTTTGAGCAATTGCAATTTTAAAAAAAAAATCCAACTAAAATTCTCAAGTAACCAAAAGGACTGAACTCATAAAAGTGTAAACAATAAGTCATCCTTTTTTCTTTATTTTTTACTTTCAACACTTTGAGATTAACTTCAGATCTATTCAATTATATGTTTTAATTTGTACAAGGTTTTATTGCTTCTTGTTTTTTTTTGCCATTTTTACCATAGAACAATATGCAATATATTCCCCTCAAAAATTTGAAAGTTGATTTTTTATGAAAAGTCATTCAAGCCTGGAATAGGTCTATAATTAATTATTAAATTATTATTTTTTGAGCAATGAGAGCTTTAAAGAAAGAAAAAAAAAAACAGCATGGCGGCTTTGTAAAACTTTGTGCACGCCAGTTTTCCCAGACTCTGTATTTAGTTAGCGCAGGCAGCATGAAGCAGGGCCTTTATTGTGAAGATAGGAAATGTGCAGTCGGCCTTTAGAGTTTTGACGGAAGGTACGGCGCGAGAGTCTGTTGAAATAAAAAGTGTTTCTCGCCTTCCCCTCGGTCATATTTTCATAATAATGATCTTGCAGCAGCCAGCGTCATCTCACAAGACCCTCCGGTACCGTGAATGTCATTTAAGTGACGTCTTGGTGAAGATTGATGATCACTCATTTTTAGGTCTATTTTTTTTTGAAAGCCTGGGTGGAGATCGACTGACACACCCCCCGCGGTCGACTGGTAGCTCGCCATCGACGTAATGGGCACCCCTGATGTAGAGCCATAGGTTCCCTACCCCTGATATAGAACTTGCAAGGCGAACTAACATTAAACTTTAATATTATGATGGGGGCCGCAAAATAACGTTTCGCGGGCCGCGATAGCCCCGCGTGCCTGAGACCCCTGATTTAATCCCCGGGTGACATATGTTGCGTTAATTAGTGCAAACATGGCGCGTCACGTCTGATTATTAAGACATTTTAAACATAAAAACAATGACAACTTACCACTTCCACTCCCTTTAAAACGCCAAAGTAAGACTTGAGGTAGTCCACGTCGCAGCGGATCCCCCCGAAGATACTCCTGGCGTGGACCGGCTCGGTGGTGGGCTGGTAGGGGCTGCCGGCCCCGGAGATCATGGAGGTGTCGGCGGCCTCGCCGTCCAAGCCTTCCGCCTCCTCGGTGCTCCTCATGGCGGGAAGTGTGACGCTCGCTGGAGACGATCAATATATATTGAAATTAGGCGATGGAAGGCACACTTTCTTCCATATGGACGCAACCAACCGGAAGTTCCCAATTCTCACGGCGGAGGAGGATTGTTTGTCGCCCACTCCCACGACTCCGGAGGCGGGTCACAAGTCGCTGGAGTCCCGGTGGGACGGCGGAAGAAGTCTATTGTTTGAGACGACTTGTTAGCCAGTTCCTTAGCAGCGCTAGCCCGCACCGAGGCGGCTAAGCTGCCCGAGGATGAAGCCTTGTCTCCGCCCCCAGCAAACACTGCACATACTTGGGAAATATTCAACTCTCCGCCCGTGTTCCAGTCCTCCAAACACCCGGGGACCGGAACCGCGCCATCTTTGTCTCTCCCCGCAATGACTTCCATGAACTCACATAATATTGGACCAAATAATGTTGCTCTTTTTTTTTTTTGCAACGATGCTGTCAGAGTACATGCATTTTTTAAAACATATATTTTAACGTCTAATTTAAAAGTGTTACTTTATTCATTTTACCCATGGAATATTTTTTTTTTGGTATCGTATTAATGTTTAGTATTTACTGCCCTCTGGTGGTTGATGGTGGTACTACATGGTCTGCATGAAAATAATCTAATACAGAGGTGTCCAAACGTTCTCCACTTACTGAAAAATCAAAGCAAGCGGGTCCATTTTCATATTTTTAAAACCAATATATGTATAAAAAATATACATTTATGCCTCCACTCAGTTATGATCCCGGGGACCCCAGAGGGTTTTGGTCCAAAAAAATATTAAAAATATGTCATTATTGAGTATTATTATTTACATTATTATCCAAGTTTTAAATCTCTAGAGCAGTGGTTCTCAACCTTTTTTCAGTGATGTTCCCCCTGTGAACATTTGTTTTAATTCAAGTACCCCCTAATCAGAGCAAAGCATTTTTGGTTGGAAAAAAGAGATAAAGAAGTAAAATACAGCACTATGTCATCACTTTCTAATTTATTAAATTGTATAACAGTGCAAAATATGGCTCATTTGTAGTGGTTTTTCATGAACTATTTGAAGAAGAAAAAATATATAAAAATAACTAAAAACTTGTTGAAAAATAAGCAAGTGATTCAATTCTAAATAAAGATTTCTCCACATAGAAGTAATCATCAACTTAAAGTGCCCTCTTTGGGGATTGTAATAGAGATCCATCTGGATTCATCAACTTCATTCTAAACATTTCTTCACAAAAAAAATAAGAAATGTTTAACATCAATATTTATGGAACATGTCCACAAAAAAATCTAGCTGTCAACACTGAATATTGCACTTATAAATTTATATTCATATTTTGTTGAAGTATTATTCAATAAATATATTTATAAAGGATTTTTGAATTGTTGCTATTTTTAGAATATTTTAAAAAAATCTCACATACCCCTTGGTATACCTTCAAGTACCCCCAGGGGTACGTGTACCCCCATTTGAGAACCACTGCTCTAGATCAACAATAGGAAAAAAAAAATTCAATATTTTCACCCGATAACATTTTTTTAGGTGGAATATTTGAGATTATATAATAACTGGAGACTTAATTTTGGATTTTCATTCATTATTATTTTTTTGAGCAATGACACTTAAAAACAAATCACACTAAAATAATTGGGCATCCAAAAGTGTCCTGCTCATTAAAGTGTTAAAAAATAAATTATATATATATTTTTACCATTTACTTTTAGCACAATAATCTCGAGATCAACTGCAGATCCATTCGTCAATTATTAGTTTTATTCTTGTTTATGTTTTTGTTTCTTTTAGGCCCTTCTTTAAAAAAAAAAAAACTAAAAAAACAGCTCAGTTTTTTTATATGGCAAAACACAAAATATGCAACATTTTCCCCCCCAAAAATTTCAAAGTGAAATCTTTAATGTGATGTAATCGGAGCCTTGAGTATGTCAATAATTCAAAATAACATTGATTTTGATTCATTGTTATTTTTTAATGGTCCCTAGTGTGTGAATGTGAGTGTGCATGTCTATCTGTGTTGGCCCTGCGATGAGGTGGCGACTTGTCCAGGGTGTACCCTGCCTTCCGCCCGATTGTAGCTGAGATAGGCGCCAGCGCCCCCCGCGACCCCGAAAGGGAATAAGTGGTAGAAAATGGATGGATGATTTTTTAAGAAAGAAACAGCCTGCATGGCAGCTTTGTGTTATAAGAGTATAAACATTGCAACAATTTCTCGTTAGATTTCACCCGTTTGCTCTTTTATACCACTTTTTACGTTTTTTATTTTTTTCAATTGTGTACTTAAAATGCGCCGTGGGCCCGTTAAAAAATAACCCGCAGGCCGCACTTTGGACACCCCTGATCTAATATAACTGTGGAGGTTAACTTGTGTCTATAACGAAAGCTTCTTTTTGGACATTGAATTTACATAACTCATTTTTTTTTTTAGCATATCCTTAATTTTATGCTGAAAACTTAATTGAACAAAAAAATGTATTTAAATAATTGTAATTGTTAAAATTCAGTGTAAAAATGTAAATCAAGATTGAAGCAATTGACCTCTCTTAACGAACCAATGAGGTGAGTTTTGAAGCAATGCAAACTCCATCCATCTTTTTCCGCTTATCTGAGGTCGGGTCACGGGGGCAGCAGCCTAAGCAGGGAAGCCCAGACTTCCCTCTCCCCAGCCACTTCATCCAGCTCCTCGCGGGGGATCTCGGGGTGTTCCCAGGCCAGCCGGGAACGTAGATTGGCTAATAAATTGAGAGCTTTGCCTTCCGGCTGAGCTCCTTCACGACGGATCTATGCAGCGTCCGCATTACTGAACGCATAATTTTGCATAAAAACTGTTTACACAGAATTTTAACAAGCAGATTTTTTATGGAGGTAATGTATGTTTATTACAAAATCTTTATTTGGACACTGAAGTATTTTCAATTGAATTTTGTGAACCGCTTTTTTTTTTTTGTACATCAAATTATGGTATTAAGATATGTTTGAAAATTGTGTTTTAAAATTTAGTATGTAAAAAAAATCATCGTTTCAAATAACATTCAGTGTAAAAAAAATCTGTATTTTAAAATTCAGTGGAAAAAATTCTGTGTAAAATAAGTGTTTTAATATTTACTGCAAAATAATCTGTTTTAAAGCCAGTGTAAAAAATAAATTATAATTAAAATTCAGTGTATGAAAATCCACTGTAAAAAAAAAATCAGTTTAAAAAGTGTTTTTTAAATTCAGCGTAAAAAATGTGTTTTAAAACTCAATGTGAAAAATCAGTGTTTTAAAATTCAGTTTAAAAAATCATTGTTTTAAAAGTGTAAAAAAAGTTTTTTTAATTCAGCATAAAAACGTGTTTTAAAATTCAGGGTGAAAAATTAGTGTTTCAAAATGCAATGTTTAAAAATTGAGTAAAAAAAAATCAGTTTTAAAATTGAGTGGAAAAAAATCAGTATTAAAATTCAGTGTATAAAATCCACTTTAAAAATATGTTTTTAAATTCAGGGTAAAAGATGATTGTAATAAGTGAAGTGAATTATATTTATATAGCGCTTTTCTCAAGTGACTCAAAGTGCTTTACATAGTGACACCCAATAATTAAGTTACATTTAAAGCAGTGTGGGTGGCACTGGGAGCAGGTGGGTAAAGTCTCTTGCCCAAGGACACAACGGCAGTGACTAGGAAGGCACAAGCGGGAATCGAACCTGCAACCCTCAAGTTGCTGGCACGGCCACTCTACCAACCGAGCTATGCCACCCAAATAAAAGAATAGTGTTTAAAAGTTCGCTGTAAAAAAATTTTTTTTTCAAATTCAGTGTAAAAAAATCAGTATTAGAATTTACTGCAAAAAAATCTGATTTAAAATTCAGTGTAGAAAAAACCCTGTTTTTTTTTTTAATTCAGTGTAAAACAAAAGTGTTATAAAGTCAGTGTTTAAAAATTTGGTGTAAAAAAGAATCAGCGTAAATGTTAATTGCATAAAAAAAAACAAAAATCAAGTCTTAAAATGAATTGTCTAAAAACTGACTTTTGGTAAACTACTGGAGCAATCAATCCTGTCTCAGAAGTAGTCAATGTGAGTTCTGGAGCAACAAATATTTTAAAAAGGGGAGATTTAAACCCCAGGAGATGCACTAATAATGTGGTAATAATAGTAGTTATGAATTTGCTGATAATACACATCTTTATTTTACACTCCAAGTATAACATTTCGATTAAAACAACAACATAATTATTTAGGGGGATTTTTAACCTAAAAATTTTTTATAATCAGCTAGTTTCGAACAAATCCATGCAATAATTAGTTTTTTAGTGCATGTAAAGCAAGTGTGTGTATACAGGGCGGCCACATTGGGTTTAAGGCTAAGGATGAGGGCCCCAGAATGTCTCCAAAAGACTTACAGATGACAACTGCATTCTACTCAGGTAAAAATCAACCAAAAGTATTGAAAACTGTTGAGCAAACTACAAATTAGTTTTGATAAAAGCAGACTATTCTTGATAATAAGCAAAAACAATGTTATTAAACAAGTGTAATGGAGGCCAGTGTGGTAGTAAACCTCCTTCCCGTATGACTATGGAGTTGAAAGCCCAGGCTTTTAGCTCTGTCGTCAGCACGCTCGCCTCTTATGTGGACGACCCGTAGCAGGGACCACACCACGTGGGTTACACAAGTACTCGATTCCAAATAGACAAGTGTGTTTGCGGATGTTAATCGGTTGAATAGCTTTAGAGTTGTGCATCAGTTGTAAACAAAACAATGTTAATACACTAATGATCACAAAAGTACCAAACTTAGGATTCTTTGTTTTATTGAAGCCGGGGGGGTTTGATAAGCATTGTCCTCATCGTTGTCGGTGCATAAGCTATAGAATCCACATGGCCGCTCAGAGGCTACACAGTTGTGTTAAAGTCATACAATCACTGAATTATTTCAGTACACAGAAAGCAGCCATTTTTTTTTCTCCATAATATCCTGAATACAAAAAGAAGTGGAAGCAGAAGCTTGTCGTCTCACACAGATGAGGACCGCCATTAGTGGTCAAAGGCAATTCGTTTAAGTCCAACTGACGCCGGGGTACAAAAGTTACATTGGCGTCAGCTCAATATCGGGAAAGACATCCAGTCATCAAAAATACGTGCAATTATGGAACCAAGCAGCAGGAGAGCACTTTCCTAATATCAATTGGGACGAGGAAGATTGGAGTGACGTTTGAATGTTTGTCAGAAAATTGGCTAGACGGTAGTGGAAAAAAAAAATGGAAACAAGGAGAAGTTTCTTGGGCAAAAATTAAAATTTGGTGTATATGATAAGATGTTCAAAAAAACTCATTGCACCAAATCTAAAGAACTGGTTGAAAGTAAGAAAAAAGAAGCCATAAGCAGCAAAAGCAGATAAATAATGCTGCTTGACGTGTGCACCAAAAGGCAAGGAGTAGGCATTGTGTGTCTTTAACTGGGAAGTGATGGAAGGGGTCCGAGGAAAAGTGCTGATTTCAATATGTTGTGGAGGTGTGCTTTATCTACTGCCGGGGGGGTCTAAATGTTTCTCACCGAGGGATTCCAACCAGAAGCATTGCAGGATGCAGGGGACCATTTTAGACGCTCAAATTGATACAATCCTCACCTTAGCTTTTGCGCTATAGTTGACAAATCCAATTATTTGTGTATAGCTTGGGGCACCCCCCTCTTTTTTTGTTGCAAGTTTTGTGGTTTCTGTGTAACATGTTTATGTGTTTTTACGACTATGGAGTTTTTTTTTTTACCCCCGTCCCCAAGTCCAGTCTGACTTTTTTTTTACTGATAGCCATTATTGTACCAAATACATGACAAGAATCGGTTTGAATAAAGAATCGTGTTCAATCCAGGATAAATGCAAAATCAAATAGTCGCCCCAGGAGTCAGATTGAATAGTTAGGTGCCTAAAGATTCACTCCCCTATTAGTGTATTCTCCAAAAATATTTTTTTCGATTATTATTAATCCCGACGAAAAGTCGAATCACAATTTAAGAAATTGGACATAAACAAAAAAACTTTTTTTTTATAAAAGAATCAATTAAAAAATGTTTTCATAGACTATCTCTATGAATTTAGAAGATTTGGAAACCTGTAACCGGATTTGAAAAAGTTTCATTATAATTATTAGCCCAAATACATTGCAAGAATCTGTTTGAATTGAAAATAGATTTTGAATCCAATCGACACCCCAGGGATCAAATCGGATCACACGTTATGTGTTTAAATATTCACACCCTTATCAGTAATTATTTGCGCGCATACAAAATGATTCACATACGGATTGCGATATTGGTTTTTAATTTTCAAAAATCGATTAAAATAAATATATATATAATGTAGTCGAGGTTTCTATGGTTTATCCATTATACGTATAGTGCGCAATATACATTAGGTCAGGAAAAAACACAGAGGCTATTTCATCCCTACAAGCCTGTTTCACAGTTTTCTCTGCTCTTCAGGGGAGCAGGGAAACCTTCAAAATAGCCTGTGTTATTTTCCTAACCGAACGTATATGTATATAATTATGTTTTTAATGAGTAGATTTTTAAAAATGTTTTAGACCATATCTCTAACCTGTTTTAAAATAGTTTGTTATTATTAAAGCAACATTGCGAGAATTGCTTTGAATCGAGAATGAATTTTTCACCCCAGGAATCGGAATCGAATGAAATAGTTGGGTGCTCACAGATTCACACCCCTTTTAGCCAAGTATCTACTAATATATATATATATTTTTAAATGTGGAGGACCAATAAAAAGGTGCAGAAAATGGTCCCCTGAGCCACACTTTGGAAACCCCTGATCTACTGCATAGGCCACACAGTTACAAAAAAAAACAACATTTTAACTGAAAGTAATTAGTGTGCAGTTCTCACAACAAATGAAGTCATCTGAACAGCAATACAGTGTTGTGGTTACTCCTTAAAAATATAAATGCTTGGGAAGTGGTCAGTTTGGCTTTCCTTACCGAAACCAAGAAAACACAGCCAAGTGGGATAAACTTTTCCCCATCGTGTAAATTAGAAGGTCTGAGGAATAGGAAAATATGTACACTATCGGGGACTACAGTTAGAAAAAAAAACACATGTCCAATTTATATTGTGTGTCCTTTTTTTCTGCTTATGTGTGGGGAAAAAATTGTGTTTTTCCACCAACCGTTACATATCGTCTGAGTTAAAAGATAACAAAGTGTGCCTGGTGTGATGATCCTAATTGGTTGTATTTTGAAGGCAAAAGTCAGTTTAAAGACTCACCAAAAAAAGCCCTGACGAGCCAAACAAGTTTCCCACATGGAAGCAAGTCCTTTAGCAGAATCGGAATGTTTTCTAAGAAGCAAAAGAAGGAGGTGAACAGTAAAGCAGGACCAGGATGATGTTTGACACTGTTCAGACCACAGAAAAACAGTGTTTTGGCTTTGAAGCGAGTGGTTCGCACCACCAAACTGTTTATCTTCCCCCGTTAAGAGTTTGGATGAAGGCATAATTACATCTACAGTATTTCTGTATTAAACGAGGCATCTTTTTTTCCAGAAAAAAACAAAACAAAACAAAAAAACAGCAACCACAGGCTACATGAACACAAATAGAAATAAATTATTTGGATGACAAGAAATGGACTGCTCTTTTCAACCCATGGCGCTAGCTACAGTGTTTTTTTGTTTTTCCTCATGTAGAAAAGCGACGGCTGTTGCGGGAACAGCTGTGTGTGTGTGTGTGAGGCACTTTCGGGAGTTATAGTAGGAAAGATGGTGCCCAACCCCCCCCTTCCCAAAATATACACACCTGTAGCTAAAGACGAGATTCTGCTGGAACCTCAAAGCTGGTCAAATGCCAACTTTGTTAGTCAAACAATTTGCAACACACTTGTACACAAAATTCAAACCTGAAGAGATTGTTGAATGTATATTTACAGAATCCTCCCAGATGACTGGGGCCATTATGAGATGCTATCCGAATGTTGACACATTTATGAACGTGTTTTGTATAGATCATCTTGGTTTTCAACTAAAACAAAGGGTGCAAAAAAAGTAAAATAAAAAAAGGAGGAACTTTGTATAAATACTACGGCATTAATTCCAACATTTTTTTCTTTTTTTACAAACAAAATTTGTTTGCAAAAATCCTAATGATGTTCCATGAATACAATTAAAAGTTTAAATAACTTTCTAATCCCAATCTTATTTTTCTACAAGATAAACTGGACTGGAGGCCGCTTTGTTTCCACTCCAAAAACTCAGGTTTCCACTCCAAAAACCCATGTTTCCACTCATAAACTCACTATGGAGTGTTTTTTTCTTTTTTTCTATGGATATACCTCAACCACTGGGAGGCCTGCAAAACCAGTGCATCAAGCTGGCTGCCAGCGCGAGTGTGCACGTTTCCACACACTGACAACCTCGGCAAATAACATTGAAAGTGGAAGAGAAGACTTCCAAAGAGCCAGATCTTCAGCACTATCATATTAACACATTCTTTACAATCTCTCTCGTTCTCTCCAGAACAGCAAAACATCCTCATACTGATTTTGGTGAAACCTGCTGTGTGTGCTGAGTGACATGGGGGTTTGGTCAAACAATTATGCTCACGTGTAAATGTATATTTCCATTATTAAACACAGTGGACGATGCAGTTCTTCTTTTGTGCGGCCTTCACGCTTCCTTCTCGGTCTGCGGCGGTATGTTGTTAGCTGAAACCATGGGGTCCTGTTTGCGAGTCATTCGGTCCAACTCGGCCTGGACGTCAGTCAAACCCGGCTTCTGTCCTTGTGAACACAAAAGGGAGACAAAGCCCAAAAGTAATCTCCTGTAGCTTCTGTAAGAGCTCATGAAAAGTGGTTGTTGTGGGGCGGCAGGCAGATGAATGGAGGTTGGAGGGTGAAATTCCACTCCGTGCTCAAAAAGGCTGATGGCTCGCTGCCACGGTTAAAACATGCAAAATACATCAGGCAAAGATAACATGCGTGCATGCATATTAATGGTCTTACAACAGTTTTTAGAGAAGAATGTAAAAAAAAAAACCACTACCAAGAACATATTAGGAAAGTTATTTAAGTGGGAACTCATGCATGGAGGCGTGGTGCATAACAAACATCACATGCTACTCTTTCTCCTCATTTTAACATTTTGGTTAATGCTAAAGGGATAAAACAAAATAGCAAAATGATCTCTTTACATCTAACCCAGGGGTGTCTAAACGTTTTCCACTGAGGGCTGCACATTGAAAAAAATCATGCAGGGCCCGTTTTGATATTTTTAATTTTCAAACCCAACAATACTTAGATTATTTTCAACATTTAGGGCTCCCTCCAAATTTGGTCCCGGGGAACCGGAAGGGTTTCGGTCATATAAGTTAAAAATAAGTTCTACAGTATTATTTTTTAAACTCATTTTTTTGTTGTTGCTTTATGCCCTTTTTCTGTAAAAACCCTCTTTTTAATGGCAAAAACAAAATAGGCGAAACATTTTCAAAGGGTAATATTTGATGTTTCAGTTTTCAGTTTCAGTTTATTTTCAGTCTAACAAAAACATATTCAAACATAGATCACGATTCAAAAATGAATAACATGACTGAAACAGGCAGAAGCAAAAAAGCTTATATGCCCAACATAAATTTTTTTACATTCCATTAAGTTACCTTTTCTAATAATTCTGCAACACAAAAAGAAATATAGTCATTCAGCATCCACATTCAGTGAAGTAATTGGAGTTTAATTATAGGTCACATTGATTTATTTCAGGGGTTTTTTGAGCAATTGCAATTAAAAAAAAAAAATCCAACTAAAATTCTAAAGTAACCAAAAGGACTGAACTCATAAAAGTGTAAACAATAAGTCATCCTTTTTTCTTTCTTTTTTACTTTCAACGCTTTGAGATCAACTTCAGATCAATTCAACTATATGTTTTAATTTGTACATGGTTTTATTGCTTCTTAGTTTTTTTGCCATTTTTACCATAAAACAATATGCAATATATTCCCCTCAAAAAATTGAAAGTTGATTTTTTTATGAAAAGTCATTCAAGCCTGGATTAGGTCTATAATTAACTATTAAATGAATTATTATTTTTTTGAGCAATGACAGCTTTAAAGAAAAAAAAAAACAGCATGGCGGCTTTTTAAAACTTTTTCTCGTTGCATTTTATCTGTTTGCTTTTCCATTCCACTTCGGTTTTTTAAATTATTACATTTAGATTGTGCCACGGGCCGTTTGCTGCAGGCTGCAAATGGCCCACAGTGCACACTTTGATCTGACCCCATTTCTGTCTATTTATCCATCAGCAGCTGTAAGGAAGGGTCAGGACTCATGTTGGGCTCTGAAACTGCTTATTTTTTGTGCGCTCAGTTCCCCTTTGAGAGGGTAAGCCAGACAGGGTACAACTTACAAAGCTTTTATTGTGAAGGCCGAAAGTGTGTTGTTTTGTCTTAGAGCTCTTTGGCAACTGTTGAGTGACGGAGGAGAGCAATTTGGGTGTTGATGGATTCATGGCTGTCCTCTTTCCTTCATGTCGAGCTTTCACAACGTCAATGAACATCTTTGTTGTATGCTCGGTAACACTGGTTTGGTGCGAGCAAAAGGAAGACGAAACATAAATGGTTTGAAAGCTCTACTCTCGCTATCCACTTTTCTCTTCTTTGACAGCACTGAGTATTTGATCTCCACTGTCTCAATTGTATCTGTTACTCCTTTCTCTCCATCTGTCACTTGGTTTTTCTGCTCTTTCGTCTGTCTACAGCACCTGGAACGCACTGATTTGATTGGCTGAGTAGTATCATCTGGTATGTAAAGCTGCACCATAGAGAAAAACACAGGAAACGAATGGCCGACTACAGTTTTTATTACAACTGTTATGTCGTTCTAGTACATATTAATGACACATCCTAGCTGTGTCCTGCAAATATAACAGCAACAAGCGAACAAAGGCGTCATCAACGTCAATGTCTCTCCACAGTGCAGCATCTAAATCACTAATTCTTTCCTCAATGGCGGCAAATAAACCATTTCTTACAAGTCACAAAAAAAGCTGAGCTAACCGCTAAGCTAGAGCTCTTGAATGTATACAGGGGTGGGCGGATCGATACCAATAAGACAGTTAACGATACCAAGTATAGTATCAGGATATTGTCAATAGTTAGATTGATGTTTTTTTTTACTATCACAAAATCTTTCGTTGTTATTGTTTAAACTATAGAAATAAGAGCAAATAGTAGTTTTTGCTTTTCTCTATTTATTGTACACTATTGACTTTATTATACATTTGTATGTCATTCAGGGATGTTAAACATGCGGGACGGATCAGGCCCGCGAACAATTTCACTCCGGCCCGGGAGATGAGTTTGTTTGGTGTAAATTGAGCTGTATTTTTTAATTAAAGAAACTGCAGTTCCACAGGTGTCCACTGGATGTCGCAATAGCAATTATGTTAAGCAAGCAAAAACGAGCTAGTATACCAAGCAAAAGGTGGCAAGTATACCAAGCAAGAAGTACAAGGTAAAGTGGAATGACGTGAAACAAAAAAAAGAGTTAAATAAACAATTGGTAAAATGCAGCATGAAACACTGCACATTGATAGAGTTATGTGAGAATGATTGTCTCCTGTGCAAATTTAAAGAAAGTGAACAGTGTATGATGTACTGCAATACTGTCAGTCTTTTTATTTTATTTTTGGTTTGTTGAAAATTGTTCACACATTGCACAGCTTTTATGTTTCAAACAATACACAGTGATGCCTCGAAGGCAGGGAATAACTCAGCCCTCTTGAATAGTTTCTACCTCAGTTTGCATGGTTTGTTGAGTTAGCAAAAGATTAAGATGTGTAAATTACAATTGAGGTATTTGATACATACAACAGTTTTAATTTATGCTTTATTTTGTTTTTGTTAAATCCTAGATTAGCTGTGACTTAACATTTGATTGATTTGTAGATACATTAAGATTAAGTCTAAATTCATTGACTTTTTCATGGTGTTTTTAAAATTGCACCAATTTTTTCCTCAGAATTTTCAACTAACTGAAAGTTTGTCAAGAGGGTTATTTACACCTATTTGGTGATACCACCTTAACATTTGACAACCAAACAATCACACAAGGCGACTCGGTAAAGATACTGTGTATTATCTTCCACCCAACTCTCTCCTTTGAGTCACACATTAAAAGCGTTACTATAACGGCCTTCTTTCATCTCCGTAATATCGCTAAAATTCGCTCCATTTTGTCCACTAGCGACGCTTATTCATGCATTTGTTACGTCTCGCCTCGATTACTGTAATATATTATTTTCGGGTCTCCCCATGTCTAGCATTAAAAGATTACAGTTGGTACAAAATGCAGCTGCTAGACTTTTGACAAGAACAAGAAAGTTTGATCATATTACGCCTGTACTGTATATACATATAGACCTACATTTACACCTTTACTGGCTTCCTGTGCACTTAAGATGTGACTTTAAGGTTTTACTACTTAGGTATAAAATACTACATGGTCTACGTCCATCCTATCTTGCTGATTGTATTGTACCATATGTCCCGGCAAGAAATCTGTGTTCAAAGGACTCCGAATTATTAAGGATTCCCAGAGCCCAAAAAAAGTCTGCTGGCTATAGAACGTGTTCTATTGGGGCTCCAGTAGTCTGGAATAACCTCCTGGTAACAGTTCGAGATGCTACCTCAGTAGAAGCATTTAAGTCTCACCTTAAAACTCATCTGTATACTCTAGCTTTTAAATAGACCCCCCTTTTAGACCAGTTGATCTGCCGTTTATTTTCTGCTCTGCCCCCCTCTTCTTCATGGAAGAGAGGCGGAGGGCACTGGTTCAGTGGCCACGGATGAAGCGCTGGCTGTCCAGTGTCGGGACCCAGGGTGGACCACTTGGCTGTGCATTGGTTGGGGACGTCTCTTGCTGCTGACCTGTCTCCGCTCAGGACGGTCTCCTGTTGGCCCCACTATGGATTGGACTCTCACTATTATGTTAGATCCACTATGGATTGGACTCTCACTATTATGTTAGATCCACTATGGACTGGACTCTCACACTATTATGTTAGATCCACTATGGACTGGACTCTCACACTATTATGTTAGATCCACTATGGACTGGACTCTCACAATATTATGTTAGATCCACTATGGACTGGACTCTCACAATATTATGTTAGATCCACTATGGACTGGACTCTCACACTATTATGTTAGGTCCACTATGGACTGGACTCTCACTATTATGTTAGATCCACTATGGACTGGACTCTCACTATCATGTCAGATCCACTATGGACTGGACTTTCACTATTATGTTAGATCCACTATGGATTGGACTCTCACTATTATGTTACATCCACTATGGACTGGACTCTCACAATATTATGTTAGATCCACTATGGACTGGACTCTCACTATTATGTTAGATCCACTATGGACTGGACTCTCACTATTATGTTAGATCCACTATGGATTGGACTCTCACTATTATGTTAGATCCACTATGGATTGGACTCTCACTATTATGTTAGATCCACTATGGACTGGACTCTCACTATTATGCTAGATCCACTATGGGCTGGACTCTCACACTATTATGTTAGATCCACTATGGACTGGACTCTCACTATTATGTTAGATCCACTATGGACTGGACTCTCACACTATTATGTTAGATCCACTATGGACTGGACTCTCACACTATTATGTTAGATCCACTATGGACTGGACTCTCACTATGATGTTAGATCCACTATGGACTGGACTCTCACTATCATGTCGGATCCACTATGGACTGGACTTTCACTATTATGTTAGATCCACTATGGACTGGACTCTCACTATTATGTTAGATCCACTATGGACTGGACTCTCACAATATTATGTTAGATCCACTATGGACTGGACTCTCACTATTATGTTAGATCCACTATGGATTGGACTCTCACTATTATGTTAGATCCACTATGGACTGGACTCTCACACTATTATGTTAGATCCACTATGGACTGGACTCTCACTATGATGTTAGATCCACTATGGACTGGACTCTCACTATCATGTCAGATCCACTATGGACTGGACTTTCACTATTATGTTAGATCCACTATGGACTGGACTCTCACTATTATGTTAGATCCACTATGGACTGGACTCTCACAATATTATGTTAGATCCAATATGGACTGGACTCTCACTATTATGTTAGATCCACTATGGATTGGACTCTCACTATTATGTTAGATCCACTATGGACTGGACTCTCACTATTATGCTAGATCCACTATGGGCTGGACTCTCACAATATTATGTTAGATCCACTATGGACTGGACTCTCACACTATTATGTTAGATCCACTATGGATTGGACTCTCACTATTATGTTAGATCCACTATGGGCTGGACTCTCACTATTATGTTAGATCCACTATGGGCTGGACTCTCACTATTATGTTAGATCCACTATGGGCTGGACTCTCACAATATTATGTTAGATCCACTATGGAGTGGACTCTCACAATATTATGTTAGATCCACTATGGACTGGACTCTCACTATTATGTTGGATCCACTATGGACTGGACTCTCACTATTATGCTAGATCCACTATGGGCTGGACTCTCACAATATTATGTTAGATCCACTATGGACTGGACTCTCACACTATTATGTTAGATCCACTATGGACTGGACTCTCACACTATTATGTTAGATCTACTATGGACTGGACTCTCACTATTATGTTAGATCCACTATGGATTGGACTCTCACGATTATGTTAGATCCACTATGGACTGGACTCTCACACTATTATGTTAGATCCACTATGGACTGGACTCTCACACTATTATGTTAGATCCACTATGGACTGGACTCTCACTATTATGTTAGATCCACTATGGATTGGACTCTCACTATTATGTTAGATCCACTATGGACTGGACTCTCACTATTATGTTAGATCCACTATGGGCTGGACTCTCACAATATTATGTTAGATCCACTATGGACTGGACTCTCACTATTATGTTAGATCCACTATGGACTGGACTCTCACTATTATGTTAGATCCACTATGGATTGGACTCTCACTATTATGTTAGATCCACTATGGACTGGACTCTCATTATTATGTTAGATCCACTATGGACTGGACTATCACTATTATGTTAGATCCACTATGGACTGGACTCTCACTATTATGTTAGATCCACTATGGACTGGACTCTCACACTATTATGTTAGATCCACTATGGACTGGACTCTCACAATATTATGCTAGATCCACTCGACATCTATTGCACCTGTCACCCAGGTTGGGTCCCCACGTCTGCGTTCCCCTCCAAGGTTTCTTAGTTATCCCATTGGGTTGAGTTTTTCCTTGCCCTGACGTGGGATCTGAGCCGAGGATGTCGTTGTGGCTTGTGCAGCCCTTTGAGACACTCGTGATTTAGGGCTATATAAGTTGACATTGATAGATCGATTAATTGATTATTTGTGACATGTACATTTTCAGAATGTGCTTTTTCTATTTTGGGCCCAAGTAAAAATCTGAAGTGATTATGCCATGATTTTACCCGTCTAGCACACATAGGAATAGATTTGCCTCCATGCGGACTTCGAGCTGAAATTAGTTTTACACCCCTTATGTGAATAAGGTAATAATTTAAATAAAACATTGGATTTATATTGTTATATTAATTATTTAATGATTCTGAACACTTAAAGTAGGGCCAATTCTGCTCCTGTAATTACTTGGTACTGGATCCATACAGTGATTTATAGCATGACCCAAAACTAATGTAAAGTATCCAAACAGAAGAATAAGTATTTATTCTGTTTTAAGACGACTGTAAATACAACCATGTAACAGAAAGTAACCAGATATTAACACTAAATGAAAAAGAAGATTAATACCGTATTTTTCGGACTATAAGTCGCAGTTTTTGTCTTAGTCTGGCCGGGGGTGCGACTTATTCTCCGGAGCGACTGATGTGTGAAATTATTAACACAAATTCTGTAAAATGTCGAATGATATTCGAAGAAGAAGATTTCATGGGATTTATGGATTAGGAGTGAGAGATAGTTTGGTAAATGTATAGCATGTTCTATATGTTATAGTTATTTGAATGACTCTTACCATAATATGTTAGGTTAACATAGCAGTTAGTTATTTATGCCTCATATAACGTACACTTATTCAGCCTGTTGTTCACTATTCTTTATTTATTTTAAATTGCCTTTCAAATTTCTGTTCTTGGTGTTGGATTTTATCAAATACATTTCCCCAAAAAATGCGGCTTATACTCCAGTGCGACTTATATGTTTTTTCCCTTCTTTATTATGCATTTTCGGCCGGTGCGACCTATACTCCAGAGCGATTTATCATCCGAAAAATACGGTGATAGTTTGTGGAAAAAAATACACCTGGAAATGATGCAATAGGTTGTCAGCAGCTAAATTAAGAGTGTAACCTGTTTTGAAATGGTTCTATTATCATTTATATTGAGACACTAGTGATTTAGGGCTATATAAGTAAACATTGATTGACTGATTGAAATGCCAAATAATATATTGTAATATATAAACGTTATTTTAAGTGGCTGCAATAAAAATTGAGAAATAGATCTGACCATATCGCCCATCTCTAATGGGATGGTTTAACTTGCATTCAATCGGTTAGTGGATTGATGAATTCAGATGAATGATTCAATCAACCAATGCCGTAAAGTCTATAATCACTGCACTGGACAAAAGTAGACCTATAAGTCCAGGTCCGTATAGAAGAGCGCATGGGTCCAAACTCGCTTTGAAGTTTGCTAGTTAGTTACTCCTGTGTTAATAACATTAACTAATAAGAGCCAAACTCCCCCAAAATGTCTGATCCTGAAAACAAAACTGCAGCATGGTTGTAAATGTAGTTCTGCACAGCAATCAGACTGAGTGTTTGTACCTGTTTTCTTTGCAGAGCCTTGCACTCCCGCTCCAACAGCTCCACTTCCAGGGCTTCCCGGTGAACCGGTCTTTTTACTCAATAGACTGTTGAAGAAGTTGGCCAGCACACCCTCATTGGCAGCCCCTGCTGTGGGAGAAATATGCAGTGTCGTCATTGCCAACGTCAATGACCTCCCATTTTCTTTAATATATTAAATCAGCATTAAATATTTTTGGGGTTGAACATATTTTAATAGGATCACTGTCAGTAGCCACGTGTAAAAGGCAACATTTATTTAAACTGGTCATAATTCCAAATTGAATGTTCAAGTGTACATGGACTCTGGAAAAAAAACCAATATTTTAAATTGGAATACTTTACTTTGACATGCGCAGCACTATACCATAAACAGAAAGACGTGTTATTGCTTGTGCTATGGCGCCATCTTTTAGACAAGTTCACTCACTGCAAGTTCTGAAAAAGCAGTGACTTTCCCTGTAAACAAACATGGCTTTGTGCATTTCTGCTTGTCCGACATTGTCACGGTAATTTTTCTTTTTGCTACCTTGTTTTTAGAGCAACAAACAATAATAATTAGGGATGCACCGATTAATCTGTAACCAAATATATTCGGCCGAATATGGCAAAAAAAGCCACATTTGGCCTTCGGTGGAATGAGTTAAAAACAAGGCCGAATAGTGGCGTGTGACGCAATTTTTTGACACGGTGACGCAATCAACCAACGTGCAGTGACGTTGGGATATGTTGTGTACCTGTATAAGTGTATGAGGTTACAATGTTGTGTACCTGTATAAGTGTCTGAGGTTACAATGTTGTGTACCTGTATAAGTGTATGAGGTTACAAGCACACACTTGAGATTTAGTGGGGCCTCTGTTTACATTATTAGCCTGTTGTGTAGGCTACCTGTATAAGTGTATGAGGTTACAAGCACACACTTAATTGAGATTTACTTGAGCCTTCTGTTTACATTATTAGCATATCTACTGTGGCTAAGCAGACTTTTGCCAAAAGCACAATAATTCATTTGTTGTGGGTTTATCCACTTTAATGCACTTTATTTTTTTTTGGAATGCATGTTTTGTTTGAAGGCCTAATATAAATGAAAAATTGTGCTTTTTTTGAAAAGCAAAGACTACTGGAATATTAAAAAAAATGTCAATATTCAATAAAAAATTACTTTATTTGAAAAACATGTCTAAATATTTATTCTAGGCTATTTGTGCAATAATAGTAATGGATTAGATTTATATTGCACTATTTTATTATTAGATACTCAAAGCGTTTACAGAGAAGTGGGAACCCATCATTCATTCACACCTGGTGGTGGTAAGCTACATCGGTAGCCACAGCTGCCCTGGGGTAGACTGACGGAAGCGTGGCTGCCAGTTTGCGCCTACGGCCCCTCCGACCACCGCCTATCATTAATTCATCATTCATTCACCAGTGTGAGCGGCACCGGGGGCAAGGGTGAAGTGTCCTGCCCAAGGACACAACGGCAGCGATATGGATGTCAAGAGGTGGGGAGCGAACCTGCAACCCTCAGGTTTCTGGCACGGCCGCTCTACCCACTACGCCATGCCGCCCCAAAAAGCCCATAACGCTACTTATGTACATGTTGAACGGGTGGAGAAAGCAGCAAGACAATCGCTTCATTCCGAGACTATTTTATTTAGTCGCTGCTCCACCACTAAAGTATAGTAGAAGTCAAAGACATGCCCAGTAAGGATAATTTCAACCCAAATTTCAGAAGATGTGTTTTCATGTGCTACAATCCGAATGACTATCGGCACAAACCACCCGCCTCGATCGGAATTAAATTTTGATGCAAACGTGTGCGGTTCGGATCAGAATATTCCGAATGGCGGGTTTACATGAAGCCTTTTTTATTCCGGTTAGGCTTTTAATCCAATTAAACGTGTCCATGTGCACATAACTGGTAACAAAGTGGATAAAACTAACAATTACATTCCAAAAACCATCCATCCATCCATCTTCTTCCGCTTATCCGAGGTCGGGTCGCGGGGGCAACAGCCTAAGCAGGGAAACCCAGACTTCCCTTTCCCCAGCCACTTCGTTTAGCTCTTCCCGGGGGATCCCGAGGCGTTCCCAGGCCAGCCGGGAGACATAGTCTTCCCGACGTGTCCTGGGTCTTCCCCGTGGCCTCCTACCGGTTGGACGTGCCCTAAACACCTCCCTAGGGAGGTGTTCGGGTGGCATCCTGACCAGATTCCCAAACCACCTCATCTGGCTCCTCTCGATGTGAAGGAGCAGCGGCTTTACTTTGAGTTCCTCCCGGATGGCAGAGCTTCTCACCCTATCTCTAAGGGAGAGACCCAAACTCATTTGGGCCGCTTGTACCCGTGATCTTATCCTTTCGGTCATGACCCAAAGCTCATGACCATAAGTGAGGATGGGAACGTAGATCGACCGGTAAATTGAGAGCTTTGCCTTCCGGCTCAGCTCCTTCTTCACCACAACGGATCGGTACAACGTCCGCATTACTGAAGACGCCGCACCGATCCGCCTGTCGATCTCACCATCCACTCTTCCCTCACTCGTGAACAAGACTCCTACGTACTTGAACTCCTCCACTTGGGGCAGGGTCTCCTCCCCAACCAGGAGATGGCATTCCACCCTTTTCCGGGCGAGAACCATGGATTCCAAAAACCCTTGCTAAAATTATCCATCTTTCTCAAGGGCTTGTCCTCATTAGTGTCATGGCTAAGATGGACCTGCAGCAGAACACTTTGGGAGAGAGGCGGGCTACGTCCTGGAATGCTTGCCAGTCAATCCCAGGCCACATACCGATAAACAATCATTCACAGACACAATCACACCTAAGGACAATTTGGAGTCTCCATAAGAACCTAACATGCATAGTCTTGGAATGTGGAAGGAGAGGGAAAAAATTCGAACCCTTGATGTCCTGACTGTGGGCAACATGCTAATGACTACTGCACGTCACCATGTGGCCTAATCAATCTAAAATAAACATGTACATAGCACTCAAGGAATAATTAGTCCACATGTCAACTGTATTAAAAAAAAAAAAAGTGATTTAAGTGTTTGATGTTGCATCAAAGTCCACAAGTAAATCTGGAAACGTTTATATTGAGCATAAAATATAACAAATAGTAAAATATATAATTTACCTTTCATGTTGGCATCAGGCTTTTTGACAGCAGCCATGGGAGAGCCGCTGGTCAGGATGGGCTGGCCAGCACGTCCCGCAGGCCTTGGAGAACCTGATGCTGTCCGCCCAGGGGACTCCTTCAACACAGACATCGGAGAGACAGAATGTTAAAACTTGATTGAAGCTAGAATGGTCTACTAAGAGAGTCAAGGTGTGCAAATTTATCTTTGAAGAGTTTGAAGTGAATACACTTACGGTGGATCCTCTCGTTGGCGTGGCTGGCTGTTTGGCTAACAAAGACTGTAAAAAGAAGCGACAGGATAATTCAGTTGAGGTTCATTAAGAGATGATTTGTCACATGATTAAATTGTCACACCAGACCCGTCAACTCAAGCATTGGGGTCAAACCATACTTGCCAACCCTCCCAATTTTTGCGTGAGACTCCTGAATTTCAGTGCCCCTCCCGGGCAATCATTCTCCCGATTTCCAACAATATTGGGGGCGTGTCTTAAAGCCACTGCCTTTAGTGTCCCCTACAACCTGTCGTCACGACTGCTTTTCCACCATAACAAACAGCGTGTCGGCATAGTCACATAATGTAGGCAGCTTTTATAAACACACGAGTGAACACAAGGCATACTTGATCAACAGCCATACAGGTCACACTGAGGGTGGGCGTATAAACAACTTTAACCCTGTTACAAATATGCGCCACACTGTGAACCCACACCAAACAAGAATGACAAACACATTTTGGGAGAACATCCTCACCGTAACAAAAAGTAAACAACAGAACAAATACCCAGAAACCCTTGCAGCACTAACTCTTCCGGGACGCTACAATATACACCCCCGCTACCATCCAATCCCACCCCCCAAATCCCAATCACCCGAATTTGTAGGTGTCAAGGTTGGCAAGTATGGGTCAAACCATTTGGTTCTACATAAAAACACTGCTTCTCTGCCGAATGTTTGATATTTCATTTGATCTAATTTTGGTATTGACTTGGCTTTAGAGAATCATAAAAGAATATAGATTATTTTGATGTTATTTTTAAAGCGGATCTATCATAAACTCCGCCTTTAATGACTTATAAATGTTGTAATGTTGGATACTAGCATCAAAATCATAAAGTTCATGAATTGTGGCGTAGGCTTGGACGCAATTTTTTATGTCTCTGTTTGCGGGGATTTCAGGTCTGGATACATTCGGACATCACAGCGAGGACGACGTACTGATTTGGATATTAAGTAAAGCTTTCAGCGAGAGCGGGAGGAGTTTCTCATTCTCTGCTTCAAGTTATGAGAAATATCAAATAAAAAGGTAAGATAAAGTATTTTCACATAATTTTGGCACGTACGTAAACACCTTAACATGCTACATGCAGTGATATAAATGCTACTAAAAACAAGCTTTGTTTTGTGAAGGTGTACCAAATATTGTGATCGGGTAAATCTATGTTTATGAAGTTCATTGTGCCTGGAAAAAAAATTGTGGCGACAACTTCAAGAGATTTTAAACAGTGTAAATGTTTAAAGATAAATTATGATACTTTTGGAGAGGGGCTGGGTCATGGTTTCATTTGTATTCTGGGAACGTTTCGCAGGCAGACTCAAAAAGCAAGTTATAAATGTGAACGTGCAGCAAAATATGCACTGAAGCTTATCCCACACATTATCTAGACCTGAAAGAGGTGCTTTTAAATGTAGATTAAAATCATCATTGGTCCTTGACAAGTGTTTTAGTGTTGAGCCGTGAGCGCCACCTCGAGGTACACCAAAAAATATCTGCTTCTCAGCTGTGGTCCATATGGACCAGAGGTGTACGCAGGTGTACTACAATTTTCCACCACTTGCAGCAGTATTTACAGAAGACGTCTGTATCGCAGGTCATAGAAACGTTTCTAAAGCGCAAAAATTATGACTACAGTGGTGAAGCCGTATTTTTATTTGCACTTAAATTTTATTGACAGTTTAAGAAAACATATTATTTATCATTAATTTATCTGCGTAACTATTTAAATGTATTTCTCATCAGTGTTTTATGACACCCTTCTTTTTCAGTATATTTAATTGGTATTTATTTTGTAAGCAGCCTGACCTAAGCCTTTACAATCTTTGTCATTAGTACATGCTTTCCTATCATTTGACAAGGCTTATCCTGTATAACTCTGAGATATAGTTAGACATAATATAATTATTGAACACAATTAAAATGAAGAGTAGGATTACTATATCAGTATGATATTTGAATGGGCTTCTCTGTAGTGGAAAAAATGGGCCCCAAAGTCACAAAGGTGAAGAACCCCTGCTCGAGAAGTAGTAGTCATAAACATACCTGCTGCTTCATCAGGAAGACCTGCTCATCTTCAGCATTTATTTCTTTGTCATGAACCAGCTGGAACATAATAATGAAACACAGGAACAGCAATCAATGTCAATTACACACGGATAAAAAACTTATTTCACAGACTTTGGACAGCAGTTATCAATTGCCTTGCCTTTCGTATTGGAGGTTTAGTGATAAAATCTTCAAATGGATCTTCAGGTCTGACTGATGTAATGTTTTCGTGCAAAATGCAGATTTTCTTCTCATTATCCCATCCCGATGGACTACAAAACGTCATAGAAAGGTAAAAAAAATTTAACTCTAATGTGATTTATTAGATTTCATGAACACTAAGCATTTGAAGAAACGTATCATGTGAGAATGAAAAGACGTGTACTTTCAGCTTCACTCACATGAACACTGCATCCTTCTCCACAACTAGGGCTGGATTGGTAAAATGGAAGTCATACAACTTATGTACAATATATTTGTAAAGTAGATCCAGATTCTTTTCCTCCTTTACTGAGGTGTAGATGAGGCCAGCTCCATCTGTTTTGGTGGGTTAAGATACAAAGTAGGTTGAAGTAGAAGTTACAGGGTAAATGCTCTTATCGCTAAATGTCAAGGCCAACATTAACAGAACATGTTTAAAGGATACATTGTAAGCAAAATCGCCTGATGTGGGACTGGATGAAATCAAAGTGCTCTTCTCTGTAGTCGTGTTCCTTTTCCAATACGCTGATGGAGTCGCACTGGAGAGACAAGAATGTGTGAAAATATCAACAATACATGAATATATTCAATAAAATAATTAAGGAGGTAACAATATCAAAATCTTACAGTACGATATCCATCCATCCATTTCCTACCGTTTGTACCTTGATATCATGCAACAAAATATTATTGCGATACATGTCCCCCGCCCACAAAAAAGCTTGTGTGTAAAATGAAGTTGCAGGACTGGTTAGAATAAACACGCTTACTGTAATTCAACACAATCATGCTCAAATGTTCTAATCATTTTTTTACTAGGTAAATATGAGTATTTCTAAGTGCAAATTATTGTTCAGGAACAGCTAAATCTTTATTTATAATTGAATCACTTCCAGATGGATCTCTATTACAATCCCCAAAGAGGGCACTTTAAGTTGATGATTACTTCTATGTGTCAAAATCTTTATTTATAATTGAATCACTTGTTTATTTTTCAACAAGTTTTCAGTTATTTTTATATCTTTATTTTCCAAATAGTTAAAAAAAGACCACTACAAATGAGCAATATTTTGCACTGTTTTACAATTTAATAAATCATAAACTGATGACATAGTGCTGTATTTTACTTCTTTATCTCTTTTTTTCAACCTTAAATGCTATGCTCTGATTAGGGGGTACTTGAATTAAAAAAATGTTCACAGGGGGTACATCAGTGAAAAAAGGTTGAGAACCACTGCTCTACGGTGGTAATTTTTTAACCTGGAAAATGTTTCTCAGAAAAGGAAACTAACAACACAACTTACTACTGTAAATACCTCACTAACAGAGACAAGCGGTAGAAAAATAGATGAATGCAATAAGGATGTATCAAGTGGCTTTTTAGTTTACTCGTATTTCAAGCGTGGAACATTTTTTTCTTGGTGATTTACAGGAGTGCGGTGTGACGTGACAAGCTGGCAATGGTTCACTTCCTGTTTACCGCGTTCAACGCCCCCACCTTCCCATGTAGCGCAAAAGGATTCTGGGAGATGTAGTTTACTTACAGACTCTGCTAACTCTAATACACTCACAAAGTTATCGTTTGATACCTTTACATGTAATGGTAATATTGTGAAGACTTTGAAACAGAAATACTGCGGCATTTATGATAGTTACATCAAAGAAAATAATACATTTGAATCCACGTTTGTTCCACTGCACACTACTGATACTGAAAATTCCGTGTGGAGCGGTTTTTGTGTCTGCCGCAATATTAAGGCACAAATATTACTGAGGGCAATAATTCCTAAGAGCAGTAAGTCTATTTTCAAAAGGTACTTTTAAGTTCATGAAGGAGCGCGTACTACTTTCTATATTGACGTGTGAAAGAACAGCTTAACTGGTTTTAAGTAGTCATGTTTTTTTTCTTTCTCCAAACCAGTGCTAGAGATTTACCGACCACGTTGCCACACCCTCAGGGAAATGCTCTCAAATCTTCCGCTTGTAAGCTGATTTTATTTCTCAGGAACCCTTGTTGAGCTCATTCTGGCAAAGTTCTTTAGTGTCACATCACATTCCGCAGACGTGAAGATGTTATTGCAGTCCTTAAGAAGGATTTGGACGTCCTGCAGTCATCAGTGGCTTCTTGGTGGTGTACATGGATAATGACAAGAAATATAACTGACGTGTGTGATATAATTTCTGTGTGTTAGGCAATGCTTAAGCTACAGTGGAACCTCCACCAAGACTTTATTTAAGGGCAAATTACACAAAGGATCACACTGATCAATTGATGTCAGCATGTTGCCCTGTGGTCATATGAATATTTAGTCATGTGTATTTTTTTCCCTGATAAAGAGTAGAATTCTCTTGTGTGTACAGGGAAAAGAAAAGAGAAAGGGTCACATAAATATTTAAATATGGAGGAGAGGAAGCTGCGAAAACCAACAAAAAATACTTATCTCAAAAATAGAAATTCCTTTTACTACAACTGTCATGACAGAAGGGGGCCAAATGAAGCATTAAAAAAAAAAAGTATCATCTTGAACTGACTGCTATGATGATATGACTTACAGTATCTACAGAGATATTGGCTGTTGAGAATCGGTCTTGAAAAACACTGGCAGAAAAGTCATTCGCCCTTTAGTGGTTACACCAAGCATGTGAAGCTTTGCTGATACAACAAGGCGCTTTCATCAGACGTTGTTGCCCAGAGGCTAACCAGGACAGTATAAGGCAGCCTTTGAGTACAAGCAAGTCCATCAAAAAGCACAGCTTGCTTGCATAACAAAAAACTGGTACAAGGGGAAGGAACAGATTTCACATTGGCGAGTGAGTGACTGCTCTTGAGGATTCCAGGGCCCAGCAAAATCCAGCAATGGAAGAAGTTGCCAAGATAATAAAGAAGTATTTTGGCTAAACTCGGAGAGATGTGGCAGATGTTCCAGGAGAACCTTAAGAAAATCCTTTTGTGCAGTGCAGGGAAGCTGGGCATCACTAGGGATGTGACTAACTACGGGTGGTCAAACAAATTCACATCCAAATCACAATTTTAATTAATTTCTATTCTAAATCGATGCATAATTTCCAATAAACCAAAAAAAAACATTTTTTTGGCATTTTTTTTAAACATTTAACATTAAACAACTATAAATGACATTATTATTATTAGTAGTAGTACTGTTGCTTTTATACATTTCTGTTTTTCCTTTTTTTAGTATTGTATTTGTTTATCGTCTCAGTTGCTTTGTAAATTTCTAACTCAAGTAGGGTTATACAATACAACGGTACTAATAAAGTACCGTGGTACAAATTAATTAATAACGGTACTATAGTGCCTTTGAAAAATACCGATATTTCTTTTTTTCCATCCTAATGCTGCCATGCTGTGGTGACGTTGCTGAGCCGAGGTGCATGTGGAGTGTGTCAGCGTGCACACACTTACAGAACCCACAAGCAAAACAGGGAGGAAAGGAAAACTTTGAAATAAAACCAATTCTACTGCTTGATAAAACGGGTGCGTAAATTTGGGTCTCAAAACTATTGATCAAGGTGACGCTTTAAACACGAAAGCGCCACGTTGCAAGCAATACCACACCAAAGGTGGCAAGACTCTTTGGCAAGACCACCTGCGCTTCAAACTTAAGTAAACACTTAAATATATGCATAATTATTTGAAAGGTAATGTAGTTCATCAGCTCCCCAGCTGTGCACGTACTGATACGTAGACGCGCACACAGCTGCTTGGCTTGCCAAATGTTAGCGGAGTCCAACCCGCCCATGTAGCGCAAACTAATGCAAGTGAAATACTGAATATCATAAATTGCTGCAATTTGTGTTTTGTCTTTACCAATGAGTGTTTTACCTGCTACGTGTCCTATCTGTGTACTTGTAGCTATAGTATTGATTTTAGCATTCACTAATGATTTAATATGTCCTAAAGCTCAGACCAAGAGTGGCAACAATAATATCGAATAATTAATTTAAAACGTCAATAAATGATTCTATTCTAATTGACCTAATCCTAGATTGTGGCAAACTACATGTTATATATAAAATAGTACATTGTTAATTCAGTGTAACAAGAAAAACCTATGTGTTCATTAATGCCTTCCATTTTTTGTTTTAATCTTCTAAAATTGTTATTTGTTAAAGTACCAATGATTGTCACACACACACTAGGTGTGGTGAAATGTGTCCTCTGCATTTGACCCATCACTCTTGTTCACCCTCTGAGAGGTGAGGGGAGCAGTGGGCAGCAGCAGTGGCCACGCTTGGGAATAATTTTTTGTGATTTAACCCCCAATTCCAATCCTAAAGGCTGAGTGCCAAGCATGGAGGTAATGGGTCCCATTTTTTTAGTCTTTGGTATGACTCGGCCGGGGTTTGAACTCACTACTTACCGATCTCAGGGCGGACACTAACCACTTTAAGTGCGATAACAGCCATATGTTTAATGTATTGTAAGATTTTTTTGTAAAATGAAGCCAAAAACGACTTTTCTTGAAATCCCCTTTATTTTGATATCGAAAAGTATTGAAAGTATTTTGGTACCAGTACCAAAATGTTGGTATCGGGACAACTCTAATCCCAAGTATTATAAAACTGGGACTGGAAATAGGTTGCTGTATTTTTAATTAATAGATTAATTAACCTTTTGTGATTTTTGTAAATGCAATTTAAAAATACATTTTTAAAGACGTCTTTTAGGCCAACACTTTGCTCATAAGTCATACAGCAGCAGACATTAGGATCTTTTTCAACTTGTACACTACAACCCATTTTGAAAAGCTTTTATTACGGATTATATACCAAATAACGTAGTGCAAGAATTGTGCTGAATTGAGTATTAATTCTGAATCAAATAGTCACCCCAAGAATCAGAATCAAATCCTGAGGTGTCTAAAGATTTTCATCTGTAACTTTAACATTAGATTTAACCTTATTTCAGGTACTACTTGAAGACCTTTGGTGAAATGTCTAATTAATAAAAGCCTCAACCATGGGTTATGGTTTTATCACGAGCAGGACACTTACAATAAATGTCAGGGTTGCTTTCCAGGCCGGAAAACAACTATTGATGCCTAATGCAGTTGTAAAAAAACGCATTTACTAATTGTAATATGTAGCAGATATAAAGTTGTCCTTACTTCTGTGTGGTGAGACTACACAATAATAGGTTTTGACAAACAAATGTATCTTCAGACATCTATGAGTACTCATAGGCTGAGGATACAATACTGTAGCTTACCTTTGTGCAAACTATTAGCACTGGAATGCCCAGGTTGTGTGTGAGTGTATTGTCTCCAAGTGGTAGCACAACTGCCTCATCCTCCCCTGCTGTCATGGTCCGTCTCTGCGGAGAGGCCGGGGCGTCGTCCTCTGGTTCTGCGTACTCCTGGAACGCTTTCACCACTAACACACAGAGCGGGGAAAGAATTTGTGAACACATTACTGAAAGATCTAGTCCACAATGGAAAATGGAAAACGATGGTGCAGAAAACCTGAAGGTTTCATTAGACAGGCCATGATGGTCTTTATATGCAAGTGCATTATCTGGCTGAACCATGCTGACGGACAAACTGACAGGTGTCCATCTTTGCGGATGTTGAGATTTCTTTGTTATTTGTAAACATTTGTACATTTCTTGTTTACTTAAAACATGACCAAGCAGTGCATCCTTAAGTGTCTCTGCATCACTAAAATAGCCTTTTTTCAGGTGAAGTCACTACAAATCTTAGCTACTTTGCAAGATAACTTCATTTTCATGGTGTTTGGAAAACCGCTAGCAAACTATTAAGTTTTGAGATAAAATTGATACTGCATATTAATACGGTAATAAATATCACAATTAGGGATGCACCGATTAATCGGTAACCGAATATATTCGGCCGAATATGGCAAAAAAAGCCACATACGGCCTTCGGTGGAATGAGTTAAGAACAAGGCCGAATAGTGGCGTGTGACGCAATTTTTGGACGCAATCAACCAACGTGCAGTGACGTTGGGATATGTTGTGTACCTGTATAAGTGTATGAGGTTACAATGTTGTGTACCTGTATAAGTGTATGAGGTTACAAGCACACACTTATTGAGATTTAGTGGGGCCTCTGTTTACATTATTAGCCTGTTGTGTAGGCTACCTGTATAAGTGTATGAGGTTACAAGCACACACTTATTGACATTTAGTGGGGCCTCTGTTTACATTATTAGCCTGTTGTGTAGGCTACCTGTATAAGTGTATGAGGTTACAAGCACACACTTAATTGAGATTTACTTGAGCCTTCTGTTTACATTATTAGCATATCTACTGTGGCTAAGCAGACTTTTGCCAAAAGGACAATAATTCATTTGTTGTGGGTTTATCCACTTTAATGCACTTTATTTTTTTTTGGAATGCATGTTTTGTTTGAAGGCCTAATATAAATGAAAAACTTTGTGCTTTTTTTGAAAAGCAAAGGCCACTGGAATATTAAAAAAATGTCAATATTCAATAAAAAAATTACTTTATTTGAAAAACATGTCTAAATATTGATTCTAGGCTATTCATGCAATATTAAAAAATTTGGAAAAACTGCATTCATTATTCGGTATTCGGCCTTCGGCCAAGCGTTTAAATTTTATTCGGCTTCGGCCACAAATTTTCATTTCGGTGCATCCCTAATCACAATATATTATTGGGCAAATGTGTAAACAGTAGGGGTGTAACGATACGTATATTTGTATTGAACGTTTCGGTACGGGGGTTTCGGTTCGGTTCGGAGGTGTACCGAACGATTAGACATGCTAGCAGCTAGCAGGCTAGGACAACATGTTAAAGCCAGAGCTGGAAGACCCTCCTGCCTCGTTTAGATCTCCCGTTTGGGAACACTTTGGTTGCGCGATACAACAATGGAGGACTGAGGTTTGCCAACATTGTTCAGCAGCTGCTTCTGACAACACGTTAAAATGTGTTGCACCTTTCCTACTTCCGGCTCCCATAGTGTCTCCCTTGCGCGTACAAGCCTTCACTCTACCCAGCAGTGGGTCTCTATAGCTTCGGACTCCAGGGTAAATGAAGAGTCCGGCGATTAGTTGCAAATCGTGGCTTTATTGAGGTTTTGCACACAGCCAATCCAACAAAACACTAGCCACTCCTGCGCTCTACCGCTCCCTCACCTCGCTCGCCCGCACACTCACTGACGTCACATGCTGCCACATATTAAAAGGGCCACACACACACATACAGTACTCTCATAACACAGTGGTTCTCAACCTTTTTTCGGTGATGTACCCGCTGTGAACATGTATTTAATTCAAGTACCCCCTAATCAGAGCAAAGCATTTTTGGTTGAAAAAAAGAGATAAAGAAGTAAAATACAGCACTATGTCATCAGTTTCTGATTTATTAAATTGTATAACTGTGCACAATATTGCTCATTTGTAGTTGTCTTTCTTGAACTATTTGGAAAGAAAGATATAAAAATAACTAAAAACTTGTTGAAAAATAAACAAGTGATTCAATTATAAATAAAGATTTCTACACATAGAAGTAATCATCAACTTAAAGTGCCCTCTTTGGGGATTGTAATAGAGATCTATCTGGATTCATCAACTTAATTCTAAACATTTCTTCCAAAAATAGAAATCTTTAACATCAATATTTATGGAACATGTCTACAAAAAACGGCGGGCGGTGTTGATGAACGTGGACCCCGACTTAAACAAGTTGAAAAACCTGTCGGGGTGTTAGCATTTAGTGGTCAATTGTATGTACTGTACTGTGCAATCTACTAATAAAAGTCTCAATCAATCAATCAATCAATCAAAAAAAGCACTTTATATGTAGAAAGGTTTTGTTAAGAAACCACTCTGTGCCTTAACTTACTTAGTTTTATTCTATATATGTTATATATGTATTAACCCTGGCAATGGACCCTGTGTGTATATATGTGTTATGCCATTGTTTACAAATTTGGTAAATAAATAACCAAAAAATTTATATTTTGTTGTTTTCTTACTGTACCGAAAATGAACCAAACCGTGACCTCTAAACCAAGGTACGTACCGAACTGAAATTTTTGTGTACTGTTACACCCCTAGTAAACAGTATAAGTCAATTTTCAAGATCATTCAATTATTAGTTTTTTAAACAAACTATGATTGGCTTGGATTTAAATGATTAGTTCTTTACCCTTCCAGTCCTCCTGTGTTCATGCTCTTCCGCATTTTCTGCGTTTGTAAATAAAACGACAAACATTTTTTTTAATTTGCGGAAGTGCAAAATATTGTTTACATTCAAAAGCTCCAGCTTAGCAGTTAGCATGGCTTATTGAATCCTCCCACTGTGTGTAATGTGGCATGTTTAGCTAAACCTCGTCCTCCAGTGATACATGTAGGAAAGGTACTTTATGTGGTGAGGACTGCTGACTTACAAGCGGCTTTAAACTGTGGAGGGACATTATTTGCAAGGATGCTATGTTGCCTTGACACAACTTTGCGAAACACAGTGAGCAGATGTCATCAACATATGACAATAGTATTAAAATCCCTATCTGATAAATCTGCACCATTTATATCGTACTTTAAATTGTCTATACAGTATGGCACAGCCCATGCAAAAACATACATAGAAATATGGGACCCTTGTTTTGCAACTCCTGTTGGTAAAGACCTTTGTGTGTGTGTGTGTGTGTGTGTGTGTGTGTGTGTGTGTGTGCGCTTAAATGCAGGAAGCTTTGGCCTACTTCCTTAGGACCTTGGGAATGTAGCAAGGGAGAGGCCACAACATCAGATTAACTTGCACTTTGGAGCCAATCCTTGATTTTAAGTTGGGATTTAGTATATGGGGCAACATCTATGAAGGATGCCTCCTTGGTGCTTGAGAACATTTGTAGGAATATTTTACAAAACACAAACATTTGCTATTAACGTTGATAAACGGGATAGTGTAAACATGCATTGATCAATTTCCTTGCCTTGACCCTCACAGTCTCCAAGGCAGAAGAGCTGTTATACACATACTAGGCATGTAACGGTAAACGGTATAATGACAAACCGCGGGAAAATTTCCAACGGTTAGTAATACTGTCTAAATTTTTAATAACCAAAATACCGTCATTTATTAATGCATTTTAGGCAACACTGCTTACTTCCTGGAAACCAAATCACAGCAGCGCCGGCACATACGCAGTAGCATCGTTTGGCTTAAAAAAATAAGGCAGACAAACTATACAGACTTTGCTCCGGAGATTTCCCCTCGGACTAACCAGAGACAAGCGCTTGGTTTAACTTAATTTTCCATCGCTACATTTCTGTAGAGTCTGGGCGTGCGTTTAAGAGTGCACTGCTTTTTTTTAGATGGAGACAGGAGTGGACAATATAGGACCCAGATGCATCTATCCCACAATAAAAGTATACAGTAAAGGACAAAACTATTTGATGTTGCTTTCTTATTGTCTCATCTTTCCACTTTGCATCAGTCCATCTTTGATGAGCTCGGGCCCACTAAAGCTGGCGTCGTTTCTGGGTGTTGTTGATAAATGGCTTTCGCTTTGCATAGTAGAGTTTTAACTTGCACTTACAGATGTAGCAACCAACTGCAGTTACTAACAGTTGGTTTCCAAAGTGTTCCTGAGCCCTTGTGGCGATATCCTTTACACACTAATGTTGGATTTTGAAGCAGTGCCGCCTGAATAATTGAAGGTCACGGGCACTCAACGTTGGTTTGCCGCTTAGGTGCAGTGATTTCTCCAGAGTCTCTGAAACTTTTGATGATATTACGGACTGTAGATAGTCAAATCCCTAAAGTCCTTGCAATAGCTGGTTGAGAAATGTTGTTCTTAAACTGTTGGACAATTTGCTCCCGCATTTGTTCACAAAGTAGTAACCCTAGCCCTATCCTTGTTTGTGAATGACTGAGCATTTCATGGAAGCTGCTTTTATACCCAATCATGGCACACAGCTGTGGTATGTTCCAAATAAGTGTTCCTCAACTTTGTCAAGTCTTTTTTGCCACTTGTACCAGCTTTTTTGAAACATGTTGCAGGCATCAAATTCCAAATGAGCTAATATTTGCAAAAAATAATAAAGTTTACCAGTTCGAACATTGAGTATCTTGTCTTTTCAGGCTATTCAATTGAATATTGGTTGAAAATGATTTGCAAATCATTGTATTCTGTTTTTATTTACGATTTACACAACGTGCAAACTTCACTGGTTTCGAGTTTTGTGTAATGTTATTTCCTTTGAGCTTACGACTATTAGGTTTCCTTTGAATGTAGTCAAAACAAAATTCCTGGAGATGTCATTCCTTAGGTTTCATTGCTTAACATTGTGGCAGAAAATGTCCACAGGATTTTTTTTCTGTGATTTTAGGGCTGGTTTTGTAATTTAACTCCAGCATCTACTTCCAGAAGAACAGTCAGCTCACACACTAAATTCAGGACAGACCAATGTTGCTGTTGGGAGGGGCGGAGAACCATGATGCAAGAGGGCTGCAAGATCCCCTAGATTGGAGCCACTCCCACAATCTTCCTGCCTGTCTCGCTCATACACAACTACTGTGTAATCTGAATCAGTCTCACTACAAATCATGGGTACCATGTTGGATTCTGGAAATCAATGATGTGAATGATCTCAGTGTTGTTGAAATATACGGACAAGTTGATGTGAACTACATCGGACTGCCGGGAAAATAAACACTAAGAGTACTTTAGAACAATATAAAAACAATTGATCATGTACAAAGAATAGTAGGTTACTATGTTCGTTTCCATAGTTGTACAAAACATGTAATATATGAATCATATGCTTTTCACTTTTAGATCACAGGTCTATAAGAAATGTGTATCGTTATTAGGTATGGGCCAGTATGAGATTCTGACCGCATGATAACTTTACACAAAGATGCCATATTTCACGTTTTGGTATTGGAATTACAGCTCTAAAATGTGTTATTTTGAGCTTTTGTCATTGAAAAGAAAAATACATTTTCAGTTAAATATTGTTAAACAAAAGAACTGGGGTCTCTAAAACTTTTTCTAAGGGCCGCATACTAAAAAGACGCAAGGGCCATTTTGATATGTTGTTTTATTTTTCAAAAATATGTATGTATGACAGCACTTTGTCAGATTATATCTTTTTGTTTACATCCATCCATTTTCTACTGCTTAGGTCTACCGTATTTTTTGGACTATAAGTCACAGTTTTTTTCATAGTTTGGCCGGGGTTGCGACATATACTCCGGAGTGACTTATGTGTGAAATTATTAGCACATTACCGTAAAATATCAAATAATATTATTTAACTCCTTCGCGGAAGAGATGAAGAAAATGTCAGCAATCGTCACACACACGTCAACCAATAAGAATTTGGCAGGGGAGGGTCATGGCAGAAATGCATTGTGGGTCATGGAGTGCTAACTGCTATGTTACTGCGGTAGCTATTAAAATGGATCATTTTATCGTTGGCGGTAACTTATAACTTTCGGTCCCCTAGAGTGGGGGGGTTGCCCACTTCTGAGGTCCTCTCCAAGGTTTCTCATAGTCAGCATTGTCACTGGCGTCCCACTGGATGTGAATTCTCCCTGCCCACTGGGTGCGAGTTTTCCTTGCCCTTTTGTGGGTTCCTCCGAGGATGTCATAGTCGTAACGGTTTGTACAGTCCTTTGAGACATTTGTGATTTGGGGCTATATAAATAAACATTGATTGATTGATTGATTGATTGATAAAAATTGAGAGGGGCTGAACAAAAATGGCACCGAAAAGGAAATCATGTACTGCAAATTACACAATATCAAATATTATTTATCTCATTCACGGAAGAGATGAAGAAAATGTCAGCAATCGTCACACACACATCAGCAATCGTCACATACACGTCAACCAATAAGAGTTCGGCGGGGGAGGGTGAGTCATGGCAGAAGTGCATTGTGGGTCATGGAATGCTAACTGCTATATGCTACTGCCGTAGCTATTAATATGGATCATTTCATCCTTCTACTATCCAGGTGAGTGACATGATTTATAATCTAGAATTAACTTCTACCAGCTCAGAGGCGATGCAGCAACTCACCGTCTAAGTTTGTAAATGCAGCAGCTTAAGCTAGTTAGCTCTCTGTGATCACGGCACAGGTTGGAGTAGTTTGTCTACATTAGCACTTAAAATAACAATATCTCTAATACTTTGTAGATATTAAAGTCACGGGATTTAAATGGACTATTGTTGTAGATTTTGGGTTATTTTTAGAGGACTTTGTGGGCGGAAAAAAGAGTACTCCGTTAGCTGTACTTGCCGTATTTTACGACTTAAAATGCGGGAAAAAAAAGACAAAGCATCTTGTTTTACAGAGGTATCGTGAATGATAAGCAAAATTCCAAAAAAGTGCAGTTCTCCTTTGACTGCAATTCAGTTTTATAAGTCAACCTCAGGCCTGTTCAGTTAAATCATCGTTCCACACCACATGCTCCTAGCAAGTTGTGATGTTATCAATCATGCTTCTGCAAAAATTATGTCAAAATATGTGGACAATAACCTAGTTTTGTAGAGTGAAGGGATTAAATACTTTCGTTTGATTATATTTTTGGTAGATGTAATATTTTGTGCTGCCTCATAAAAGACAAGCCAACACAAATAGCGGGCAAGCACAGGCAGAACTAACATGTAGAAAAAGCCTCATCTGTTCTGAGCACAAGAGAAGTCTTGGTGAGTTAGACGTGACCACATCTAAATTTAACTACGGAACATCATCTGTGTGTCGCATTCATTTTTCTGGACAACTTGCCTAGGGCCAGGACACCCTGCTGAGGATCACGGGCCTCTGACAATGACCTAGAACCATTGCGATACATGTTATATTACATAATACTGACATCCAAGCTCTAATGCAGGGGTCCTCAACTCAAACTCATAATAGAACCAAATACAGAACATTTCCTCATGCAAGGGTCAATAACTTCCTGATAACCCACGCAAAGAACTGTGGGTAGGCAACATGGAATCAACATCGACATGGCACATTTGAATGGTATATGCACCGTGTTCAGGATTTAAATCCTATCTAATCGAGTTGCTAATTGATGAAGCGGTATCTGAGATGTATCGGCTTGATTAATTTCACATATCATTCCATTAATTCAGGGGTCGGGAACCTTTTTGGCTAAAAGAGCCATGAAAGCTAAATATTTTTAAATGTATATCCGTAAGAGCCATATAATATTTTTTAACGCCTAATACAACAAAAGTAAGACCAACATTTCTAAAGTCTCTTATTCTTTTTAATAAGATTTTTATTCTGAGGTTAACCAATAATAATTAAAATACTTCTTACCATTAATGCAACTTCATGAACAGGTATGGAAGAAAATCATGCATATACCTGTATTATCACAACTTTTATGCTTCAGGGCCGTTGCTATAATTATTGTCAATTGTGCTGAAGGGGTATTTTTTTTTGTTCGTGCAAAACTGGCAATCCAAAAGATTGCAAGCTAGTCTGGTATCAGTGTCCAGGAACGGCCTGCTAACTGCCAAGGCCGGACACCGCCGTGACGCAGACAGAACAGAGAGACAAGGCGATATCACCAGCGTCAACACGTATGCATTTTTGTATAGTCATATATTGTGTCTAACTGGAGTTGTCGAGATTACCCCCTTCCCTCAGTGTCAGCTTCAGTGATGTAAACAGGGACCTCCCAAATAAACAGAGGAAGCACACAGCCTGGACAATTAGAACGTAGTTTGGATCTGTAACTAGAATACAGCCCAAAACACGTCTCCTCATTGAGCCAAATTGAACTCTGTCTCTGCATGATTCCTTGCTTCTCGTCTGTTTAATAGATTTCATCAGTGTTTGAACCTGACGGATTGCCAGCGGATATAATGTAGAAATGTCAGCTAAGATTTATCTGACAGCCAGATGCAGTCATCAAAAGAGCCGCATCTGGCTCGAGAGCCATAGGTTCCCTACCGCTGCATTAATTGAACCAGAGATGCCTATACACATTGAACATTGACCGCGAATATGTCACCAAATGAGGCGTAACCATGCAACGGTATGTGCATGTCTGTGTTAATAAATACTGTTTTTGATAATAAATGTTCTTATTGCAACACTTAAAATTACCTGATTATAACTGCTGTACAGTTTTTATATCTTGTTTTATTCAAATATTTCTGAGTCTCAACGGCAGTTGCAAGTCCCAGACATTAGATGGCAGTAGTGTACATTTTATGGTGTGCTAGCTAGTCAGTTCAGTCGTTACGATCAACTCTTTTGTTGCACCCTGAAAAGTGTTGATACTCTAAGTATTGCAAATATTATGCACCCCAGCTGTTTAGTTGTAGTTTGCATTAATTAACAAATGTTGAGGTTTTGAAATTGATATGTAAAATTGCTATTGCTAAAAAGTGGCATGTCAATAGCACCGCTGATGCATATTAGCTACAAGCTAGTGCATTTTTAGAAAAGTGGAGCCTAACTTAACTCATATTGGAATGTTTTTAAAATCAAGTTCTTTGTTGACATTGAAAATTGCAACATCACCTGCCATAGTTTGGCCAATTCCGCTCTCTCAGTGCTGCTGGAGTGATTGCCAAGGGCCGGCTGAGTCGGCAACCGGTGGCTACATCACGCACAACCCCAAGTACCGTAACATGGCACTGACGGATTATACGTTAATCGATACGCGGTAGGACGAGACGCATTATTACTAGAGGTGGAGATCTTTAGGCACCTCGGGATTTTATTTGATCCTGGTTCTAGGAGTGAGGATTCCATTCAGAATTGATTCTCGATTCAACAGGATTTTCTTAATGTATTTGGTATATAAATCATTAAAAAAAGGAAATTACAAAAAAATAAACAGTATCAATGATAATAATATCAGTAATAGTTGTTTGTTTTAATCCAATAAATATTTATTCACAAAAAAATATAAATATACATTTAATATTTTTACTTGATACTCGAAAATTATGAATAGATTAGAAAAAGAAATAAATTAAAATCATGATTGGATGTGAATCTGATTTTCTGAACACCCTTCATAAAATACAATATTTAAACCATCACGGTTAAAGTAATCAAAAATTACATCGCCGACTCCTTACAGCATATATCTGTAAACTTTGTTATACAAAACCAGTGAATAAATGTTAAATAAAAACAGAATACAATGATTTGCAAATCCTTTTCAACCTATATTCAACTGAATAGACTGCAAAGACCAGATATTTAACGGTCAAACTGGAAAACTATGTTTTACAAATATTAGCTCATTTGGAATTTGATGCCTGCAACATGTTTCAAAAAAGCTGGCAGTAGAGGCAAAAAAGACTGAGAAAGTTGAGGAATGTTCAGAAACAGGCTAATTGGGAACAGGTGGGTGCCCTGATCGGGTATAAAAACAGCTTCCATGAAATGCTCAGTCATTCAAAAACAAGAATGGGGAGAGGGCTCACGTATTTGTGAAGAAATACGTGAGCATATTGTCAAACAGTTTAAGAACAACATTTCTCAACGAGCCATTGCTAGGAATTTAGGGATTTTACCATCTATGGTCCGTAATATCATCAAAAGGTTCAGAGAATCTGGAGAAATCACTGCACGTAAGCGGCAAGGCTGAAAACCAACGTGATCTTGGATCCTTCAGGCGGTACTGAATCAACAAGCGACATGAATGCATAAAGGATATCACCACATGGGCTCAGGAACACTCCAGAAAACAACTGTCAGTAACTACAGTTTGTCACTGCATCTATAAGTGCAAGTTAAAATTTCACTATGCAAAGCGAAAGCAATTTATCTATCAACAACACCCAGAAACGCTGCCAGCTTTGCTGGGTCCGAGCTCATATAAGATGGACTGATATAAAGTGGAAAAGTGTTCTGTGGTCTGACGACTCCACATTTCAAGCTGTTTTTTTGGAAACTGGACGTCGTGTCGTCCGGAGCGTTATAGGCACAAAGTTCAAAAGCCAGCATGTGTGATGGTATGGGGTGTAATAGTGCCCAAGGCATGGGTAACAAACACATCTGGGAAGGCACCATTAATGCTGAAAGGTACATACAGGTTTTTGGAGCGATATGTGTTGCCATCCAAGCAATGTTATCATGGACGCCCCTGCTTATTTAAGCAAGACTATGCCAAGCCACATTCTGCACATGTTACAACAGCGTGGCTTCATTGTAAAAGAGTGCGGGTACTAGGCTGGCCTGCCTGTAGTCCAGACATGTCTTCCATTGAAAATCTGGGGCACAATATGAAGCCTAAAATACCACTGGACTCCGGACTGTTCAACAACTTAAACTGTACATCAAGCAAGATTGAGAAATAATTCCACCTGAAAAGGTTCAAAAATCGGTCGCCTCAGTTCCCAAAGGTTTACTGAGTGTTGTTAAAAGGAAAGGCCATGTAACACAGTGGTCAAAACAAAAGTTGTTTCTCGGTTGGAACATTAAATATTTTGTTTTTTAAGTCTTATTCAATTGAATATAGGTTAAAAATGATTTGCAAATAATTGTATTCTGTTTTTATTTACGAATTACAGAACGTGCCAAAGTCACTTGTTTTGGGTTTTGTATATTAGGGATGGGTTAAATTATCAATTCGATCGAGAGCTTTACATTTTTAGCAATATCCATTCGCAGGACATAATATTGATTATCATGGTCGTGATACCCAGCCCTATCATTTAAATACTATTTTTGAATGTGTCTTATTTTAGGTCACCACCTTATAGAGAAGATTAGGAGAAGATATCTGTTAAGCAGCATCAAACAATGTACACATTTAAAAACTATTGTATGTACACATTTAAAAACTATCGTATGTACACATTTAAAAACTATCGTATGTACATATTTAAAAACTATCGTATGTACACATTTAAAAACTATCGTATGTACACATTTTAAAACTATCGTATGTACACATTTAAAAACTATCGTATGTACACATTTAAAAACTATCAGGAAGTAGTATTGAAAGTATCCATGACATGTACACATGAGAAAAAAACTTGTCTTGTGGTTCAAAGCACAAACCTTATACTCATAACATGCTGACAGGACATAAGCAGTGTATTCCACATTCAACGCAATTCACTGGAGGCTGTGTAAGATGGCAAAGCAAACACCATTAGATGAAGTCAGCCATTACTCACTCTTCAGCTCCATTTCTCTCATGTCCTCGGGAGGGATCTTCAGTTTGTCCACGTGGTCACGTAGAACACTAGTCCACTTCTGCAGAGACTCCATAATGGTCCAGGGTCGCGACATGTCCGCCACAAACACAGCGAGGCAGTCAGGTAGGGACTGAGCAGAGACGGCAAACTTGAGCAGGCCTTTGTGGTACAGGTCCCCGTCCAGGATCCACACATTGCATCGTGTAATGTCTGCAACAGAAAAATGATCAGCAAGTACAATTTTTGTACAGGAACTGCAGTGAATTATAATTATAAACAAGGAACTAACCATCCCGGTCTTCATCATGGACATTTAGGTATTGATATTCCAGTCCTCGTCCTCTTTTGTTGTGTTCGGCTCCATGAAGCTTGGACAGAAGTGAAGTTTTCCCTGATCCATCCTCCCCTTGAAAGACACCATAGACATCAGCTACACCATTTTATATGGTCAAGGAAGTGAACACTAATGTATTTTGTTGACTCAAACACCATGGTCATATTGCCATATACCATCCATCCATCCATTTTCTACCGCTTGTCCCTTTTAGGGTCAGGGGGGTTGCTGGAGCCTTATATTGGCCCTAGTGTGTGAATGTGAGTGTGAATGTTGACTGTCTATCTGTGTTGGCTCTGTGATGAGGTGGCAACTTGTCTCGGGTGTACCCCGCCTTCCACCCGAATGCAGCTGAGATATACCAATATTAAGTTATTATTATATAATAATATATATATATACGTATATATATACATATGTATGTATATATATATATATATATATATATATCCATCTTCTTCCGTTTATCTGAGGTCGGGTCACGGGGGCAGCAGCCTAAGCAGGGAAGTCCAGACTTCCCTTTCCCCAGCCACTTCGTCCAGCTCCTCCCGGGGGATCCCGAGGCGTTCCCAGGCCAGCCGGGATACATAGTCTTCCCAACGTGTCCTAGGTCTTCCCGTGGCCTCCTGCCGGTCAGACGTTCCCTAAACACCTCCCTAAGAGGCGTTCGGATGGCATCCTGACCAGATGCCCGAACCACCTCATCTGGCTCCTCTCCATGTGGAGGAGCAGCGGCTTTACTTTGAGTTCCTCCCGGATGGCAGAGCTTTTCACCCTATCTCTAAGGGAGAGACCCAAACTCATTTCGGCCGCTTGTACCCGTGATCTTGTCCTTTCAGTCATAACCCAAAGCTCATGACCATAGGTGAGGATGGGGAACGTAGATCATCCGGTGAATTGAGAGCTTTGCCTTCTGGCTCAGCTCCTTCTTCACCACAACGGATCGATACAGCGTCCGCATTACTGAAAACGCCACACCGATCCGCCTGTCGATCTCACGATCCACTCTTCCCTCACTCGTGAACAAGACTCCCAGGTCCTTGATCTCCTCCCCAACCTGAAGATGGCACTCTACCCATTCCCTTTCAAACAGCGGTACTGTATTTCTATTTGCAGTAATATGTTGTAAATATAATAATTAATAAAAAACACCATATATTTTACAGTAAAAGTCTGGCAAAGAAGCTGCCAGTTTTTTCCTGTAAAAAACAGTGGTAAACCCCACAATTTTTCCTTACTCTTTACGTTAAAATGTTTTTAATTTAAATTCCATCCATTTACTACCGCTTGTCCCTTTTGGGTGTCTGGGGAGTGCTGGAGCCTATCTCAGCTGCATTCGGGCGGAAGGCGGCATACACCCTGGACAAGTCGCCACCTTATCGCAGGTCCAACACAGATAGACAGACAACATTCACACTCACATTCACACACTAGGGCGAATTTTAGTGTTGCCAATCAACCTATCCCCAGGTGCATGTTTTTGGAAGTGGGAGGAAGCCGGAGTAACCGGAGGGAACCCACGCAGTCACGGGGAGAACATGCACACTCCACGTCTTTTTTTTTTGTCCTGTCCAGCTTCTCGGGCAAATCACATAGTTGATGTACATGCCCATATCGGCTGTTCAGATTTACTTTAGAAAAGAGAAGTGTTAAATGAAGAGTTTCTGTCTCTGATAGTTGATATAATAATGTAACTGCATCATAAAGCCTACATGAACTGCATGGTGTTCAGGGATGAATAGTCTCTCCTTGCTATTGTACTATGTTTTCAGCTATAGTTAAAAGTTAAAGTACCAATGATTGTCACACACACACAAGGTGTGGCGAAATTATTCTCTGCATTTGACCCATCACCCTTGATCACCCCCTGGGAGGTGAGGGGAGCGGTGAGCAGCAGTGGTGGGCGAGCCCGAGAATCATTTTGGGTGATTTAACCCCCAATTCCAACCCTTAATGCAAAATTAATCATTGGTAATGTAGTAGCCTAGTTTTGAATGGCAGGGTCCCTGCCATTAACATTTACATAATAAAACATTTACATATAACATTTACATAGTAAAAATCAATTACAGACTTCCCAAATACTGTAATAAATTAAGCATGAGTTGAGCATACGTCAGCATGTGGCCCCAATTCCAACTCTTTTTTTCAAAAGCTTATTTACATTAAGTCATTTATTTGACTTTGCCATTATTTTGTCTTATTAAGTCCATTTTTACTAAGTCAAAATAATGACATACTTAGTAGCTCAGGTAACTAGGACTGTTTTGTGTTTTTATTTAGCATTAGCACCTCAACCGATGCACGGAGGGCGGGTGGGGATTTGGTGCTATCGGGGAAGTATAATGTAGGCCGGAAGAGTTAGGGCTGCATGTAATTCTGGGTATTTGTTCTGTTGTGTTGTGTTTATGTTGTGTTACAGTGAGGATTTTCTCCAGAAATGTGTTTGTCATTCTTGTTTGGTGTGGGTTCACAGTGTGGCACATATTAGTAAGAGTGTTAAAGTTGTTTATATTACAACTCTCAGTGTGACCTGTATGACTGTTGACTAAGTATGCGTTGCAGCCGCTATCGTGTATTAACAGAGGCTGAACATAAAACGAATAGTCGACACGCAGAACGCGTGATGTAAAAGCGGGCGCGACGACATGTTGTATAGGAAGTTAAAGACATTGCCATCACTGCACAACCTCAGTATTGTAGTCCAGGTGAAAACTGGAGAATATTATCCCCGGGTGATTTGTGAGGCTCTAAAATCTGGAAACTCATCCATCCATTTTCTACCGCTTATTCCCTTTCGGGGTCGCGGGGGGCGCTGGCGCCTATCTCAGCTACAATCGGGCGGAAGGCAGGGTACACCCTGGACAAGTCGCCACCTCATCGCAGGGCCAACACAGATAGACAGACAACATTCACACTCACATTCACACACTAGGGCCAATTTAGTGTTGCCAATCAACCTATCCCCAGGTGCATGTCTTTGGAAGTGGGAGGAAGCCGGAGTACCCGGAGGGAACCCACGCATTCACGGGGAGAACATGCAAACTCCACACAGAAAGATCCCAAGCCTGGATTTGAACCCAGGACTGCAGGACCTTCGTATTGTGAGGCAGACGCACTAACCCCTCTGCCACCGTGAATCTGGAAACCTCACGGAATAAATGTTGGGGTCTGCAATTTAGCAACTGAGCCACATCAAAGTGATCAAAGAGCCGCGGGTTGCCGACCCCTGATTTATAGATTAATCGGAAAAAAAATAATCTCGATAGAAAAATAATCGTTAGCTGCAGCCTTAGTTCCACTCCCTGCAGGGTGGACAACCACAAAACAATGCAAGCACTGCAAAAAAAAATCTCTGCCGTCCACACTGGCGTTTTTCATAAACACTTACCAAATACCAGAATGTTTTTTCCTGCAGGCAATTTAGAACTGGAACGGGTAGAAACGTCACTTAATATCGAGGTCCTGGAAGACAAGAGTTGTATTGATAAGTCTGACTATAAAAAAAAAAAACATGTCTGATATTGTATAACTCTATAAGTGATACAGGACAGGTTTAAGGCTGATGATGACGTAATTCCTCCTGACTGACATCCATCCATCCATCCATCCATCCATCCATCCATCCATCATCTTCCGCTTATCCGAGGTCGGGTCGCGGGGGCAGCAGCCTAAGCAGGGAAGCCCAGACTTCCCTATCTCCAGCCACTTCGTCTAGCTCTTCCCGGGGGATCCCGAGGAGTTCCCAGGCCAGCCGGGAGACATAGTCTTCCCAACGTGTCCTGGGTCTTCCCCGTGGCCTCCTACCGGTTGGACGTGCCCTAAACACCTCCCTAGGGAGGCGTTCGGGTGGCATCCTGACCAGATGCCCGAACCACCTCATCTGGCTCCTCTCGATGTGGAGGAGCAGCGGCTTTACTTTGAGTTCCTCCCGGATGGCAGAGCTTCTCACCCTATCTCTAAGGGAGAGCCCCGCCACCCGGCGGAGGAAACTCATTTCGGCCGCTTGTACCCGTGATCTTATCCTTTCGGTCATGACCCAAAGCTCATGAGTGACTGACATGCATTTACAAAATAGTAAAAGTTGATCATTGTTTTTGTCTTGCATTGTTGTTAAAAGGTGTTAAATGTTGGAGTTTCATGTTAGCTTCTTGTACACTAAAATGACAGCGGTTAGCTTAGCCGTGACTTCACAAACTCTTCCCGAGGGAACCCGAGGCGTTCCGAGGCCAGCCGGGAACGTGTCCTGGGTCTTCCCTGTGGCTTGCTACCTTTTGGACGTGCCCTAAACACGTCCCTAGGGGGGTGTTCGGGTGGCATCCTGACCAGATGCCCGAACCACCTCATCTGGCTCCTCTCCATGTGGAGGAGCAGCGGCTTTCCTTTGAGCTCCTCCCGGATGACAGAGCTTCTCACCCTATCTCTAAGGGAGAGACCCTTTTGGAAACTCATTTGGGCCGCTTGTACCCGTGATCTTGTCCTTTCGGTCATAACCCAAAGCTCATGACCATAGGTGAGGATGGGAACGTAGATCGACTGGTAAATTGAGAGCTTTGCCTTCCGGCTCAGCTCCTTCTTCACCACAACGGATCGATACAGCGTCCGCATTACTGAAGACGCCGCACCGATCCGCCTGTCGATCTCACCATCCACTCTTCCCTCACACGTGAACAAGACTTCGAGGTACTTGAACTCCTCCACTTGGGGCAGGGTCTCCTCCCCAACCCGGAGATGGCACTCCACCCTTTTCCGGGCGAGAACCATGGACCCGGACTTGGAGGTGCTGATTCTCGGCTGCGAACCGATCCACTTTTTCTGTTTTTTATTAGTATTTTTAGAATGTGCTTAGGGCCGTTAAAAAATTACCCCCGGGCCGCACTTTGGACACCCCTGCATATAAGTGACACAGGACATGTTTAAAGGCCTACTGAAAGCCACTACTAGCCACCACGCAGTCTGATAGTTTATATATCAATGATGAAATATTAACATTGCAACACATGCCAATACGGCCGCTTTAGTTTACAAAAATTGCAATTTTAAATTTCCCGGGAGTTTCTTCTTGAAAACGTCGTGTAATGATGACGTGTACGCTTGACGTCACGAGCTGTTAGGAAATACAAGCACTGCTCTCACACACAGCTAAAAGTCGTCTACTTTAACTGCATAATTACACAGGATTTTGGAGATCTATGTTGCTGAATCCTTTGCAATTTGTTCAATTAATATTGGAGAAGTCAAAGTAGAAAGATGGAGTTGGGAAGCTTTAGCCACACAAACACACGGTGATTCCTTGTTTAAAATTCACGGAGGTGAAACTTTACTATGGATCACAGCCAACATGGATCCCGACCAAATGTCAACCAGCAGGTTTCGGTGAGAAAATTGTGGTAAAAAGTCGCTTCTTACTGGAGATCAGCTGAGCTTATGCCCCCCATAAAGCTGCCGTCGACTTCCCTGAGACACTGCGCGTCAAGACACCCGTGGACACACCCCTCCGACTATCAGGTACTATTAAACTCACTAAAACACTAGCAACACAATAGAAAGATAAGGGATTTCCCAGAATTATCCTAGTAAATGTGTCTAAAAACATCTGAATCCGTCCCAATGCAATCGCATATTTTTTTAAAACTTTTTTTACTGTAGTCCGTTGACAAACTAGTGAGCATCCTGGATGATGCCAGTCACCCTCTGAATAGCGTTATCAGTAGCCAGAGGAGCCTGTTCAGTGCTAGACTGCTTCATCCCAAGTGCAGGACTACTAGACTCAAAAACTCCTTTGTCCCACACGCCATTAGACTGTACAACTCCTCTCTGGGGCGGGGGGTACTAGCTCGGTTGGTAGAGTGGCCGTGCCAGCAATTTGAGGGTTGCGGGTTCGATTCCCGCTTCCGCCGTCCTAGTCGCTGCCATTGTGTCCTTGGGCAAGACACTTTACCCACCTGCTCCCAGTGCCACCCACACTGGTTTAAATGTAACTTAGATATTGGGTTTCACTATGTAGAGCGCTTTGAGTCATTAGAGAAAAGCGCTATATAAATATAATTCACTTCACTTCACTACTAGGATGACAGGGGATGCAAAACAATAACAGTGCAATACTTTTTCTTAACATGGTCACTACTGCCTACTTTGTCTTGTTATATTCTTATTTTACTGTTATATTGTTATTCCCATTGTTGCTTTTTAGTTTTTATTCTTATTGTAATATTTCTCTATTTTGTTTCCATTTAAACCCCCATTATTTACTTTTTACTTTTATTTAAATTGATCTCAACTCTGTACACGGCGTGGCGCAGTGGGAGAGTGGCCGTGCGCAACCCGAGGGTCACTGGTTCAAATCCCACCTAGAACCAACCTCGTCACGTCCGTTGTGTTCTGAGCAAGACACTTTACCCTTGCTCCTGATGGTTGCTGGTTGGTGCCTTGCATGGCAGCTCCCTCCATCAGTGTGTGAATGTGTGTGTGAATGGGTAAATGTGGAAGTAGTGTCAAAGCGCTTTGAGTACCTTGAAGGTAGAAAAGCGCTATACAAGTACAACCCATTTACACTGCTGCTGGAATTTTAATTTTCCTGAAGGAACTCTCCTGAAGGAATCAATAAAGTACTATCTATCTATCTATCTATCTATCTATCAATATCCTCAAACACGAATCTTTCATCCTCGCTCAAATTAATGGGGAAATTGTCGTTTTCTCGGTCCGAATAGCTGTTTCTGTTGGAGGCTCCATTAAAAACAATGTAAAGATGTGAGGAGCCATCAACATGTGACGTCATCGTCTGCGACTTCCGGTAGAGGCAGGGCTATTCTGTTAGCAAGCAAAAGCTGCGAACTTTATGGTGGATGTTCTCTACTAAATCCTTTCAGCAAAAAATATGGCAATATCGCGAAATGATGAAGTATGACACATAGAATGGACCTGCTATTCCCGTTTAAATAAGAAAATCTCATTTCAGTAGGCCTTTAAGGGGGAGTTGTCACAACTCCACAAGCTGATGATGACGTCATCCTTCCTGACTGACATGCATTTAATAAATAGTAAAAGTTGATCAGTTTTTTTCTTGCATTGTTAAAAAAAAAAGGACAGCGGTTAGCTTAGCCGTGACGTCACAAACAGCCGGAAAAACAACTTAGAACAGTCATAGCTCTCAGAATTTTATTTGCTTTAATAATAATTAAAATAAAAAGTCGGTATAATTAGGAAAGTACCAAGTAGAAGGTTTATAGAAGAGTTGAATAGTCAACTGTCATAAAGAACCTAAGCAGACGCCCAGGCTCTGCTAGTGCTAATGCTAATGCTAATGCTAGCCGGGCGGTGACATGGCGGCTGTACATCCAAACACCAAACACTAAACACCGCTAAAAAGAAGCGCTAAACTTGCCAGAGGTCAAGTCCTTCCTCCTCCTCGTTGTTGTTGTCGCCCGCCCCGGTTACGTCCAGGAGTTGCTTGTCCAAAACGGGAGCCATCTTCTGTCTGTTGCGAGCACAAAGGCGGAGGCCCTGCTGCTGCTGCTGCTGCTGCTGCTCGGACACCACTAGCGCCGCCCTTAGTCCCACTGGCCACGGGTACGTTTCATTCTCTGGCACACACCTCACCGCATGGGCGGGGACGGCGGGCGACAGTCTTATGTGGACTGTGGACTGTGGGCGGCCGGGATGGAGGGAAAAAAACGTCTTGTCATGTGATCATAACAAGCGCAATATATAAAGTAAATATAATACAAATGAACAATATATACATTATTATATCTGCTTTTTTTTTTACATATCTTTTAGTGAAATTCTTATTTTAATTTAAATTATTAAGTTGTATGTAAATATTATACAAATTAACAATATATACATTATTATATCTGCTTTTTTTTTAACATATATTTTAGTGAAATTCTTATTTTAATTTAAATCATTAAGTTATATGTAAATATTATACAAATGAACAATATGTACATTATTAAATCTGCTTTTTGTCTACATTTCTTTTAGTGAAATTCCTTTTTTAATTCAAACTATTAAGTTGTATGTAAATATAATACAAATGAACAATATATACATTATTATATTTTCTTTTTTATATATATCTTTTAGTGAAATTCTTATGTTAATTTAAATTATTAAGTTGTATGTAAATATTATACAAATGAACAACATGTACATTATTAAATCTGCTTTTTTTTACATATCTTTTAATGAAATTCTTATTTTCATTTAAATTAATAAGTTGTATGTAAATATTATACAAATGAACAATATATACATTATTATATCTGCTTTTTTTACATCTTTTAGTGAAATTCTTATTTTAATTCAAACTATAAAGTTGTATTTAAATATAATACTAATGACCAATATATACATATTATATCTGAGTTTTTTTTACATATATTTTAGTGAAATTCTTATTTTAATTTAAACTATTAAGTTGTATGTAAATATAATACAAATGAAGAAAATATACATTATTATATTTGCTTTTTGTTATAAACCTTTTAGTGAAATTCTTATTTTAATTTAAACTATCAAGTTGTATGTAAATATAATACAAATGAACAATATATACATTATTATACCTGCTTTTTTATATATATCTTTTAGTGAAATCTT
>NC_084635.1:37607060-37657060 GCF_033978795.1 Nerophis ophidion | reverse complement strand
CATCAATCCAGAGATTTAAAGACGTGTATGAGCTAACTGGGCAGTGGACATTTTACCTAATTTTTTTTATGCCTCCACAACCTGTAGAAAGGGTGGTCCCCACAAGTTCTGAACAAAAACTTGGTCCCCATTCCTAATGATAACGTGTGTGTGTGTGTGTGTGTGTGTGTGTGTGTGTGTTCTGGCAATGCTGACTTAATGGGGACATTGCTCTGTTTACTCAGTCACCTTTAGGGGACTTCTGACGGTATGGGGACGCAAAAAACAGGTTAAATTCGGTCCCCATGAACCATATTATCTCTTTTTCCCCAGGGTCCCCAATAAGAATGACCAGCACATTACTTCATCAATCCAGAGATTTAAAGACGTGTATGAGCTAACTGGGCAGTGGACATTTTACCTAATTTTTTTTATGCCTCCACAACCTGTAGAAAGGCTGGTCCCCACAAGTTCTGAACAAAAACTTGGTCCCCATTCCTAATGATAACGTGTGTGTGTGTGTGTGTGTGTTCTGGCAATGCTGACTTAATGGGGACATTGCTCTGTTTATTCAGTCACCTTTAGGGGACTTCTGACGGTATGGGGACACAATAAAACAGGTTAAATTTGGTCCCTATGAACCATGTCATCCTTTTTTTTCCCCAGGGTCCCCAGTATGAATGATCAGCACATTACTTCATCAATCCAGAGATTTAAAGACGTGTATGAGCTAACTGGGCAGTGGACATTTTACCTCATTTTTTTTATGCCTCCACAACCCGTAGAAAGGGTGGTCCCCACAAGTCATGATCACAAACTTGGTCCCCATTCCAAATGATAACCAGTATGTGTGTGTGTGTGTGTGTGTGTGTGTGTGTGTGTGTGTGTGTGTGTGTGTGTGTGTGTGTGTGTGTGTGTGTGTGTGTGTGTGTGTGTGTGTGTGTGTGTGTGGTAGAGGAGGGGTTAAAAAGCGGGAGGGTATAGATTGCAGTGGGAGCCCTGGTGGGCCAGGGTGGATTGTGATAGCGACAGATGTCTGAGGGCCACTCCTCCTTCTCACTAGTCGCACTCTGCACCTCGGAGAGTCTGCAGCTGTCACTCGCGAGGCTTTCAACCCCATTATCATCATTCTTCCAGTCCGTCTGAGAAACTCTCAAATACAGGTTGGTCACATTTCTGCTTTTTTTTCTTCTCCCCTCCACATTGCGGTTAAAAGGCGTTGAGTTTTTTTTTTTTCCCTCCCCTTCTCAAGTAAGAAATAAGTGCATCTGCAGCTTTCCTATTGTTCTCCTTTTTTTCCTCCAAATTAATGCAAATATGTGTGCATTATTATTATTTATTCCTGTTTATCCCTTGTCCCCTTTGCATGGCGTAGTGGTGTTCTTTGCAAGTGTGTAAGGTCTGATTTTTAAAAACATATTCCTTATGAATTAAAAAAAAAGGGGGATAAAGAGGAACAAAAGTCCTCAAGTTGCTGCTCGGTTTAATGAAACAAAACAACGAACAAGATCGTTTTTTTTCCGCTAAACATGATGTTCCAGGAGACATTTTTTTCCCTGTCGTTGTTCAAGCCGGTGAACAAAAAAAAAGAGCAGAGGAGCTCAGGCGAGTGGGTGGGTTGAGGTGGGGGATGGACACTGGTTGGAAAGTGCACAGTCTTATCTTCTAGCCTTCGGAGTCTGCAAGCTTTCAGTTTGTGCTTGTAAAACCCGTTTTCCCTTCCAGTAAGAATTCCTGGTAGTGATGGCGACTCCTTTCTTTTGTTAGCGGCGAGCACATGCTGCTCCTTCTCCAATATGTTCATCTCCCTGATGTTTCTAAGGAGCCTCGGTTGAATTAAAAATGAAATATATCAAGTTGTTTAATGACGAGGTTGAACAGCATCTGAAAGCAAAGCTGGCTGGGGGAGGGGGGACAGGTTTTTTCTTTTTCGTTCAGTTTTACCGTCATGGCGTACGAGAGAATCCGTGTAGACCATTCATAGGCGGATTTGCAGCCCATCCCAGCATGATGATGATGTGTGGCCACAGTCTGGCTTGATTGGTTCACTGCAGCACTATGGACAGTTCCCTGGGTTTTTTTTTTTTGCACGTTGGTGCCCGTATGTACCCCCTTGCTGCCTTGGCCTGGGGGTCTGCTTGAAGTCAGGGGGGTTAGTGGGGGAAGTACTTTATCCGGGTTCCAAAAAAGTAGAAGGATGACGCATTTTATACATTGAATCCGGTGTAATGGTCAGTCAATGCTAAGCTATCTAAAGAAAACGTTAACCTCTTAGTTATGTGAAATTTGTGTAAAAAAAACGTAGTAATTAAAGCTTCAAAACAGTTACAATATTTAATTTGCGATTAATCGCATGTTCTACATTGTTAACTAATAATTAATCCCGATTAATTGCATTTTCTCCATAGTTAACTTGTAATTAATCTCGATTAATCACATTTTATCTGGGTACTGAAAAGTTGAAGGATGAGGGACACATTTTGTACATTAAATCCGATGTAATGATCATTCAATGTGAAGCTATCTAAAGAAAATGTTAACGTCTTAGCTTTGTGAAATTTGTGTTAGAAAAAACCCTACTAATTAAAGCCTCAAAACAGTTATAATATTTAAACGCCATTAATCGCATTTTCTCTAAGTTTAACTCGTAAGTAATCTCGATTAATTCCATTTTATCAAGGTACCGACAAAGTTGAAGGATGAGGGACACATTTTGTACATTAAATCCGATGTAATGGTCAGTCAATGCTAAACTATCTAAAGAAAACGTTAACCTCTTAGTTATGTCAAATTTGTGTAAAAAAAAACCTACTAATTAAAGCTTCAAACCAGTTACAATATTTAATTTGTGATTAATCACATGTTCTACATTGTTAACTAATAATTAATCCCGATTAATTGCATTTTCTCCATAGTTAACTTGTAATTAATCTCGATTAATCACATTTTATCTGGGTACCGAAAAGTTGAAGGATGAAGGACACATTTTGTGCATTAAATCCTATGTAATGATCAGTCAATGCTAAGCTATCTAAAGGAAATGTTAACGTCTAAGCTTTGTGAAAGTTGTGTTAGAAAAAACCCTACTAATTAAAGCCTCAAAACAGTTATAGTATTTAAACGCAATTGATCGCATTTTCTCTAAGGTTAACTCGTAAGTAATCTCGATTAATTCCATTTTATCAAGGTACCGACAAAGTTGAAGGATGAGGGACACATTTTGTACATTAAATCCGATGTAATGGTCAGTCAATGCTAAGCTGTCTAAAGAAAATGTCCTAGCTTTGTAAAAATGTGTGTAAAAAAACCTTACTAATTAAAGCTTCAAAGCAGTTACATCACTTAATCGCGATTAATGGCATTTCCTCCATAGTTTTGTGAAATTTGTGTAAAAAAACCCGTAAAGATTCAAAACGGTTTAAGTACTTAATGGCAATTAATCGCATTTTATCCATAGTTAACTCGTCATTAATCTCGATTGATCCCATTTTATCCAGGTACCGAATAAGTTGAAGGATGAGGGACACATTTTCAATCCGATGTAATGGTCAGTCAATGCTAAGCTATCTAATGAAAATGTTAACATCTTAGCTTTGTGAAATGTGTGTAAAAAAAACCCTACTATTTAAAGCTTATAAGCGGTTACATTATTCAATCACCATTAATCACATTTTCTCCATAGTTAACTCGTAATTAATCACGTTTTATCAGGGTACTGAAAAAGTTGAAGGATGTAGGACGCATATTGTACATTAAATCCGATGTAATGATCAGTCAATGCAAAGCTATCTAAAGAAAATGTTAACGTCTTAGCTGTGTGAAATTTTTATAAAGAAAACTACTAAATAAAGCCTCAAAATGGTTACAATAATTAATCGGGATTAATCACATTTTCCCCATTGTTAACTCATAATTAACTGGGATTAATCGCATTTTGCTAAACTATCGAAAAAAAACGTTAATGTCTTAGTTTTGTGAAATTTGTGTAAAAAAAAACGTAAAGATTCAAAACGGTTGAAGTACTTAATGGCAATTAATCACATTTCATCCATAGTTAACTCGTCATTAATCTCGATTGATCCCATTTTATCCAGGTACCGAATAAATTGAAGGATGAGGGACACATTTTAAATCCGATGTAATGGTCAGTCAATGCTAAGCTATCTAATGAAAATGTTAACGTCTTAGCTTTGTGAAATGTGTGTAAAAAAAACCCTACAATTAAAAGCTTATAAGCGGTTACATTATTCAATCACCATTAATCACATTTTCTCCATAGTTAACTCGTAATTAATCCCGATTAATCACGTTTTATCAGGGTACTGAAAACGTTGAAGGATGTAGGACGCATTTTGTACTTTAAATCCAATACAATGGTCAGTCAATGCAAAGCTATCTAAAGAAAACGTTAACGTCTTAGCTGTGTGAAATTTTTATAAAGAAAACTACTAAATAAAGCCTCAAAATGGTTACAATAATTAATCGGGATTAATCACATTTTCCCCATTGTTAACTCATAATTAACTGGGATTGATCGCATTTTGCTAAGCTATGGAAAGAAAACGTTAATGTCTTAGTTTTGTGAAATTTGTGTAAAAAAAAACGTAAAGATTCAAAACGGTTAAAGTACTTAATGACAATTAATCGCATTTTATCCATAGTTAACTCGTCATTAATCTCGATTGATCCCATTTTATCCAGGTACCGAATAAGTTGAAGGATGAGGGACACATTTTCAATCCGATGTAATGGTCAGTCAATGCTAAACTATCTAATGAAAATGTTAACGTCTTAGCTTTGTGAAATTTGTGTAAAAAAAAACCTACTATTTAAAGCGTCAAAGCGGTTACATTATTTAATCGGCATTATTCACATTTTCTCCATAGTTAACTGGTAATTAATTTTGATTAATTACATTTTGTCCGGGAACCGAAAAAGTTGAAGGATGAGGGACACATTTTATACATTAAATCCGATGCAATGGTCAGTCGATGCTAAGCCATCTGAAGAAAATGTTAACGTCTTAGCTTTGTGAAATGTATGTAAAAAAAACTAATTTAATTAAAGCATCAAAACAGTTACAGTATTTAAACGCGATTATCGCATTTTCTCCATCGTTAACTCACAATTAATCACGATTAATCGCATTTCCATAGTTAACTAGTAATTAATCTCGATTAATCACATTTTATCCGTGTAACAAAAAAGTTGAAGGATGAAGGACACATTTTACTAAGTTAAGACGTTAACGTTTTCTTTAGCTAACTTAGCATCGACTGACCGTTACATCGATTTAATGCACAAAATGTGGTACCCGGATAAAATGTGATTAATCGAGATTGATGACGAGTTAACTATGGAGAAAATGCGATCAATCGCGATTAAATATTGTAACCATTTCGAAGCCTTTGATTTTTTTGCACAAATTTCACAAAGCGAAGACGTTTTCTTTAGATAGCTTAGCATCAACTAATAATAATAATAATAATGGATTACATTTATATCGCGCTTTTCTATTGTTAGATAGTCAAAGCGCTCACAGACAAGTGGGAACCCATCATTCATTCACACCTGGTGGTGGTAAGCTACATCTGTAGACTGGGGTAGACTGACGGAAGCGTGGCTGCCAGTTTGCACCTACGACCCCTCCGGCCACCACCAATCAATCATTCATTCATCATTCATTCACCTGTGTGAGCGGCACCGGGGGCAAAGGGTGAAGTGTCCTGCCCAAGGACACAACGGCAGCAATTTGGATTTCAATAGGTGGGAAGCGAACCTGCAACCCTCAGGTTTCTGGCACGGCCGCTCTACCCACTACGCCATGCTGCCCCATGTAACGCCGGTTTCGCAGGTTTCCCCGCTCTTCTGGGGATTTTTCCTGAAGAAAATCCCCTGAAGAGCGGGGAAATCTGCACAGCGGGCTTTTAGGGATGACATAACCTCTGTGTTTTACCTGACCTACTGAATATATATATATATATATACACAAAATTGATAACTGATTAATAACTGATATACCTAGGTTCCATTCTAGAGAGTAATCTTTCCTGTGATAAAATGGCAACCAAGGTGATCAAAAAGGTCAACCAAAGAACGAGATTCCTCTACAGAATCTCCTCTCTGCTCAACAAAAGCACCTTGAGGATTCTAGCAGGAACTCTCATTCAACCCTTCTTCGATTACGCTCGCACCTCCTGGTACCCCAGCACCTCCAAAACCCTCAAATCTAGACTCCAAACATCCCAGAATAAGCTAGTCCGGTTACTTTTAGACCTCCACCCCAGATCACACCTCAATCCAACCCACTTCTCCAAAGTGGGCTGGCTCAGGGTGGAGGACAGAGTCAAACAACTTGCACTGAGCCTAGTCTATAAAATCCGCTACACCTCCTTGATACCGAAGTACATGTCAAACTACTTCCTTAACGTAAATGACCGCCATAACCACAACACCAGGGGGAGCTCCACAAACCACGTTAAACCCAGATTCCGATCTAACAAAGGTCTTAACTCATTCTCTTTCTATGCCACATCAATGTGGAATGCACTCCCAACAGGTTTAAAAGTAAGTGCATCTCTATATTCCTTCAAAAGCGCTCTAAAACAACACTTTACTAATACCCTCCTCCATTCACATCCCATCTCCCCGGATTATAAACAACTCAAATGTACTTCTAATGTATATACTTGTTCTTATGCTATGTGAACTCACTATGTTCTCTGCTGGCTGTACATATCCTACTAAGTCACACCTACACTGTTTCAATGTCCACATTTCTCTGTTGATGCAATTGTTGATGACTGAAGTTCTGATATCAACCAAAGCTTCTCATCCCACCCCCCGGATTGTAAATAATGTAAATAATTCAATGTATATACTATGATGATTAACTTGTGTGATGACTGTATTATGTTGATAGTATATATTTGTTCCATGAATTGATTAACGTGGACCCCGACTTAAACAAGTTGAAAAACTTATTGGGGTGTTACCATTTAGTGGTCAATTGTACGGAATATGTACTGAACTGTGCAATCTACTAATAAAAGTATCAATCAATCAATCAATTGGAGATTATGTGAAAGTGTTTTACTTCTATGACAACCTCCTTAAAGTTTGGTAATCAGTCAGAAATATAAATCAGCTAAAATGCGCCAATCATAAACAAGAGTGGAGATAGTGTTTTCAATCTCATGCTTTAAATGGGTGTAACTCAGAATTTTTCTAATGGTGCATGGATGTTTTTTTATAATATACACAAGTTGTGTTAAATTGTGTCATATCTGTTGGAATTTTGTGTTGGTTCGATTTTTTTTTTTTTTTGCACAATGACTAGGGAATGTTGTCTGTCTATCTGTGTTGGCCCTGTGATGAGGTGGCGACTTCCGCCCGATTGTAGCTGGGATAGGCGCCAGCACCCCACGCAACCCTGAAAGGGAATAAGCGGTAGGAAATGGATGGATGGATGGACTAGGGAATGTTAATTGCGTTGGGTTGTATAAATAAATACTGCGCTTGATTTCCTTTAAAGAATAAGTTGTCGCAGACCTACATCACCCATGCTTTGTAATGAAATGGGTGTAATTCTAGAAAAAAAAATAATGGTACATGAACGTTTTTATCATATTATATCATGTCATGTGTGACCATGTCTGTTGGCATGGTGACGTCTGGGTGGCATCGTGGCGTGTGCTTGCATTCTCGTGGTGCAGCAGAGATGGAACACAGCGTTAAGGAAGGAATGAGGATTTATTCCTAACTACAAAAACAAACTAATAACAGAAATACGGCCACATAGGTACTACAGACAAAATAAAACAGAACTAGCGTGGAAGCTGGAATGAACAGAAAGCGCTAGTATGTAAACTAGGGACAAGTAAACAAACAAAATAGCATGGAAGCTAACGGGTGAAAGAAGATAATTACCACAATGCGGGAAGAGCGATGTCACTTGTTGCATGTAGCAAACTATAGTCCGAGAACGAATGACAAACAAGGGCGGTTTTAAATAAGGAGATAATTAATCAAATCAGGTGCGTGACGACAAGCAAGAAACAGGTGACACTAAATGAGTAACCATGACAACAGAAACCAAACACAAGACGTCGAATACAACACAGGATGATAACAAAACAGAAAGAAAACCAGAATATGTCATGGTCCAAGACGTGGACCATGACAGGCATTATGAGTTTTTTTTGCACTATGATTAGGGAAGGTTATTTGCATTGGGTTGTATAAGTGAATGCTGCACTTGATTTAATCCAAATAATAAGTTGTCGCAGACCTAAATCACTCACGCGGTCCACAAGCCGACAACAGATCAGTAGCATTTAAAATAGCTTTTAAGTTGACTTGAAATCTCCCTGTGGCCAGATTACTTTTCAAACTCATGATCTCTCGCAGCGGTGTGTTCAATTTGGCCCCGCGGCCTGTGGTTTGGACACCTTTGTTATATGTCAGTAATAATGAATCATTTTGTTTTTAGAACATGTCCAAGAGTCAACAATAAACAAGCCGCGTACCATAAATAGTCCGTGGATCACAATAGAACCATTTATGGTCCGCATCTTGTTAGATACTTTGAATACTCTTTGTTTAAAATCCTGCTCGCCAGATTGTGTCATCAAATATGCATATTCTTGCCAAGTACATCAATCCTCATTACAATTAGACCAAGACGATCTTTGGATAAATACTTTGAATCAGGAAGGCTTCTCCAAACTCAGCTGAGAGACAGCCTGTCCAATGAAATAAAGCAGTGGTTCTCAAATGGGGGGACGCGTACCCCTGGGGGTACTTGAAGGTATGCCAAGGGGTACGTGATTCTTTTTTTTTAAATATTAGAAAATAGCAACGATTAAACAATCCTTTATGAATATATTTATTGAATAATACTTCAACAAAATACGAATGCTGGTTCATAAACTGTGGAAAAAAATACAACAATGCTAGATTTTTTTATGGACATGTTCCATAAATATTGATGTTAAATATTTCTTTTTTTGTGAATAAATATTTAGAATGAAGTTGATGAATCCAGATGGATCTCTATTACGATCCCCAAATATTGCACTTTAAGTTGATGATTACTTCTATGTGTCCAAATCAATCAATCAATCAATGTTTACTTATATAGCCCTAAATCACTAGTGTCTCAAAGGGCTGCTAAATCTTTATTTATAACTGAATCACTTGTTTATTTTTCAGCAAATGTTTAGTTATTTTTATATATCCATCCATCCATCTTCTTCCGCTTATCCGAGGTCGGGTCGCGGGGGCAGCAGCCTAAGCAGTGAAACCCAGACTTCCCTCTCCCCAGCCACTTCGTCTAGCTCTTCCCGGGGGATCCCGAGGCGTTCCCAGGCCAGCCGGGAGACATAGTCTTCCCAACGTGTCCTGGGTCTTCCCCGTGGCCTCCTACCGGTTGGACGTGCCCTAAACACCTCCCTAGGGAGGCGTTCGGGTGGCATCCTGACCAGATGCCCGAACCACCTCATCTGGCTCCTCTCCATGTGGAGGAGCAGCGGCTTTACTTTGAGTTCCTCCCGGATGGCAGAGCTTCTCACCCTATCTCTAAGGGAGAGACCCACCACATTTGGGCCGCTTGTACCCGTGATCTTGTCCTTTCGGCCATGACCTAAAGCTCATGACCATAGGTGAGGATGGGAACGTAGATCGACCGGTGAATTGAGAGCTTTGCCTTCCGGCTCAGCTCCTTCTTCACCACAACGGATCGGTACAACGTCCGCATTACTGAAGACGCCGCACCGATCCACCTGTCGATCTCACCATCACTCGTGAACAAGACTCCTAGGTACTTGAACTTCTCCACTTGGGGCAGGGTCTCCTCCCCAACCCGGAGATGGCACTCCACCCTTTTCCGGGCGAGAACCATGGCCTCGGACTTGGAGGTGCTGATTCTCATTCCGGTCGCTTCACACTCGGCTGCAAACTTTTATATATTTTTTCCAAATAGTTGAAGAAAGACCACTACAAAAGAGCAATATTTTCAATCAATCAATCAATCAATGTTTATTTATATAGCCCTAAATCCCAAGTGTCTCAAAGGACTGCACAAACCACTACGACATCCTCGGTAGGCCCACATAAGGGCAAGGAAAACTCACACCCAGTGGGACGTCGGTGACAATGCTGACTATGAGAACCTTGGAGAGGACCTCATATATCATATAAAAAACCATCAATCTGTCAATCCTTTCCGTGTCCGGGTGAGGTAAGGTTCCTCGTGTTGAGTCAAATTAAGCCGGCGGCGGCATAGCTTGAGGGTTCCAGGTTCGATTCCCGCTTCCGCCATCCTAGTCACTGCCGTGGTGTCCTTGGGCAAGACACTTTACCCACCTGCTCCCAGTGCCACCCACACTGCTTTAAATGGAACTTAGATATTGGGTTTCACAATGTAAAGCACTTTGAGTCAGTAGAGAAAATCCATCCATCCATCCATTTCCTACCGCTTATTCCCTTTCGGGGTCGCGGGGGGCGCTGGCGCCTATCTCAGCTACAATCGGGCGGAAGGCGGGGTACACCCTGGACAAGTCGCCACCTCATCGCAGGGCCAACACAGATAGACAGACAACATTCACACTCACATTCACACACTAGGGCCAATTTAGTGTTGCCAATCAACCTATCCCTTGAGGTGGCATAGCTCGGTTGGTAGAGTGGCCGTGCCAGCAACTTGAGGGTTGCAGGTTCGATTCCCGCTTGTGCCACCCTAGTTACTGTCGTTGTGTCCTTGGGCAAGACACTTTACCCACCTGCTCCCAGTGCCACCCACACTGGTTTAAATGGAACTTAGATATTGGGTTTCACTATGTAAAGCGCTTTGAGTCACTTGAGAAAAGCGCTATATAAATATAATTCAATTAAAAAAATCCCCAGGTGCATGTCTTTGGAAAAAGCCGGAGTACCACGCATTCACGGGGAGAACATGCAAACTCCACACAGAAAGATCCCGAGCCTGGATTTGAACCCAGGACTGCAGGACCTTCGTATTGTGAGGCAGACGCACTAACCCCTCTGCCACCGTGAATCCCCACTAGAGAAAAGCGCTATATAAATATAATTCATTTCACTTCACTTATATGGGCAACCCCCCCTTTAGGGGACCAAAAGCCATGGATGTCGAGCGGGTCTAACATGAGACTGTGAAAGTTCAGTCCATAGTGGATCCAATAAATCAGAAACTGATGACATAGTGCTGTATTTGACTTCTTTATCTCTTTTTGTCAACCAAAAATCTTTTTTTTCTCTGATTAGGGGGTACTTGAATTTAAAAAAATGTTCAAAGGGGGTACATCACTGGAAAAAGGTTGAGAACCACTGAAATAAAGCATAGTTCTCCTTTTTCTTTACTCCGAGAGGAAGTCCGATTGTGTTGCAATGTGTGTCTGTCCTTTGTTCAGCACATCCTCATTTTGTTCAACTCAAAGAAAAGTGTGTATCCCCCGATGAATATTCATCATGCGTACAGTATATGTTGGTATCACCATGACTGTACAACCAGTTTGGTATTTTTGTGCTCTGTATAGTTCTAGGTGTATATTTTACTAGTCTAGACTGAATATTATAAACATACTAGTTGTCTTTTACATTTAAAACAATAAAACGCTGTTCGGATAAATTGTCCATACTTTGGTTTATTGTAATCAAGTAAAGCTCTTTGAATGTGTTGAATCTTTTTGAAGACAGACCCTTAGTAATGTCCTAACTATGTCACAAAACCAACTTCCTGTTTGTGATAACCTTTTAGCATCTGGTTCCACTTTGTGTGTTCCTCAAACAGAAGCACAAAATAAAAAAAAACAAATAAACATTATTTGTTTATTAAGTGACTTGTGTCATGCTTCTCTGGTCATGAGTCTTATATCAAGAGGAACATGGGTTTCAACTCATGTCAGTCAGGTTGAATTAGATAACCTAATTTGACCGTGGAAATGAACGTTGTTATCCATGTCGTGCACCAGAGTTGTTGAATTAAGATTGAATTAAGACATCTTCCGATGTTATCCAGTTTCCTGATCGTTGTCACCTCTTCTTACAGGTTACACCATGGGAGGGAAACTGAGCAAGAAGAAGAAGGGTTATGACGTGAGCGACCCCAAAGAGAAGAAGGATGATGCTGCGGCAACAACTGCAACTGAGGAATCTGGCAATGCGGAGGATGCTGCACCGCCGGCAGAAGCTCAGGTGACAACGGAATCGGGAAACGTAGAAGAAGAGGCTGTGGGCTCAGCTGTGGCAGCAGTAACTGAAGCAGAGAAAGCTCCGGAAGAGCAAGCAGAAACTGTTGCAGTACAAGTCACAGAAGAATCAGTCCAAGAAGAACCAGCCTCAGTCAAGGCAGAAACAGCTCCAGTTCCTGAAGAACCAGTCGCAGACAAGGCAGAAACAGCTCCGGTTGTTGAAGAAACAGTCGCAGTCAAGGAAGAAGTCGCTTTGGTACCGGAAGAGCCAATAACGGTCAAAGACGAAGCATCTCCGGTAATAGAAGTGTCAGTAACTGTCAAAGAAGAAGTAGCTCCAGAACTACAAGAACCAGTGGCAGTCAAAGATGAGGCAGCTCCAGTACCAGAAGAACAACCTTCGGTCAAAGAAGAAGCTGCTTCTGTATCTGACGAACCAGTCACAGTCAAAGAAGCAATAGCAACAGAAGAAGAGGACACAACCGCATCAACAGAAAAGGCACTAGAAGGGCCAGGAGAGGCGGCTCCTATAACGGAGGAGCCAATAGCAGTCCCAGAGGAAGAAGCACCTATAGTCAGTTCCTCCGCTGTCCCAACTGAAGCGGAACCAGAGTCTGCAGCTTCTAGAGCAGAAGAACCCATCAAAGAACCAGAGGTTATTCCTGCCAGTCCAGAGGAGGCCCCCGAAGAGCCAGAACCGAGTCCAGTGATTGTTACTGAGCCAGAGGTCATTGAACGAGTCGCTGAGCCAGTTCCAGAGCCAGATAAAATCCTTGCGTCTGAACCAGAGCCGGTCGCAGAGTCTGAGCCAGAACCAGAACCAGAGAAGAAGGTTGACGCAGATGAACCGGAGGATCAAGGCCAAGAAGATGAGCCTGAAACAACGGTAACCATGGATGGACTTGAGACTGTGGATGCCGAGAAGGTCCAAAACGAACAGCTGCCTTCAGAGGAGGAATCAGCTGCAGGGGGGGATTCTTGCACTAAAGTTGAACCAGAAGTAGCACCACCCGATGTGGTTGCGGAGGTTTGCGTGACAGAGGTGCCTTGCCCAGAGAGTCAGGTCGAAACACCGATGGAAAATGGCAATATTGAGGATGTGGTGGAAGTGGCCTCTCTCCCAGTTGTGAACGGAGAGTGTGCACACCCAGAGGGATGCGTTAACGGTATTGAAAAGTCAGTGGAGTCGCCTGTCAAGAAGCCCGGCGACTTTGAACTGAAAATGGACGTTAATCTGAGCGGGGACGTCCCAGAACCCCCAGAGGGCGTCGCCGCCACGGTGGAGTCTCTCAGCACCGAGGTCACCCAGGAAGTGTGATGAAGCCACCGTACCTTTTCAAACTAATGTGAATTTTGACAAATCTCCCAGAGACGCCAGAGAGTCATCAAAGGTGTCGTTTAAAAACAACGAGGCTTTCGCGGCAACTCGGGGCAATCATGTATTTCGCTTTCGAGTCGCCGAAGCGCGGTCACGTGACGATTGAGAAAAGCAAAGGTAGATAGCGAGTGAGACGGGAGCGCTGGGGACAGACCTGCAATTTGGAGGGGTGAGTGCCGCCCATAACACCGCACGGCCCAGTACAAACCATACCGGACAGGCATAAATATGTTATTAATGAATGAAATGATTAACTCTGTCTTTGTTTGTGAGCCCAATTAATACGACGTTCATATATTGTTTCTATTACGAGGCGTACTTCTTTTGGCCCTTAATAACAACTGTTGAATTCAAAGTGATTGTTTCTGAAGAGAGAATAAAAAAAAGATTGTTCTAGCCCAAAAGTGATCGTCTCGTCTTTCCCTGCATCCAACCCAATTATTCGGATCCGACGCAGGTGTGTTCACAGAGAAGGGGAGAAAATCAATCAATCAATCAATCAATGTTTACTTATATAGCCCTAAATCACTAGTGTCTCAAAGGGCTGCACAAACCACTAGGACATCCTCGGTAGGCCCACATAAGGGCAAGGAAAACTCACACCCAGTGGGACGTCGGTGACAATGATGACTATGAGAACCTTGGAGAGGAGGAAAGCAATGGATGTCGAGCAGGTCTAACATGATACTGTGAGAGTTCACTCCACAATGGATCCAACACAGTCGCGAGAGTCCAGTCCAAAGCGGATCCAACACAGCAGCGAGAGTCCCGTTCACAGCGGAGCCAGCAGGAAACCATCACAAGCGGAGGCGGATCAGCAGCGCAGAGATGTCCCCAGCCGATACACAGGCGAGCAGTACATGGCCACCGGATCGGACCGGACCCCCTCCACAAGGGAGAGTGGGACATAGAAGAAAAAGAAAAGAAACGGCAGATCAACTGGTCTAAAAAGGGAGTCTATTTAAAGGCTAGAGTATACAAATTAGTTTTAAGGTGAGACTTAAATGCTTCTACTGAGGTGGCATCTCGAACTGTAAATAGCGCGGTGGGATAAAGTACTGGCTGACACCGAGGACAACAACACGAGTTCCGACGCGGGTCAAGAGTCCGGTTGATAATTCACATGCCGGGAGCAACGTCCGAACAGTGACTGCTCACACTGCAGATATTGTGCTTCATGCAATGTGAAAACAATGAAAATCTACCGGGATTTTCACAATAAAATACTGCAATTCAAATGTACGAAAATACCCAAAACCAGGGAAGTTGGCACGTTGTGTAAATGGTAAATAAAAACACAATACAATGATTTGCAAATCCTTTTCAACTTATATTCAATTGAATTGACTGCAAAGACAAGGTATTTTATGTTCAAACTCCATCCATCCATCCATTTTCTACCGCTTATTCCCTTTTGGGGTTGCGGGGGGCGCTGGCGCCTATCTCAGCTACAATCGGGCGGAAGGCACGGTACACCCTGGACAAGTCGCCACCTCATCGCAGGGCCAACACAGAGAGACAGACAACATTCACACACTAGGGACCATTTAGTGTTGCCAATCAACCTATCCCCAGGTGCATGTCTTTGGAGGTGGGAGGGGCCTATCCCCAGGTGCATGTCTTTGGAGGTGGGAGGGGCCTATCCCCAGGTGCATGTCTTTGGAAGTGGGAGGGGCCTATCCCCAGGTGCATGTCTTTGGAGGTGGGAGGAAGCCGGAGTACCCGGAGGGAACTCACGCATTCACGGGGAGAACATGCAAACTCCACACAGAAAGATCCCGAGCCTGGATTTGAACCCAGGACTGCAGGAACTTCGTATTGTGAGGCAGACGCACTAACCCCTCTGCCACCGTGAAGCCCCATGTTCAAACTTATAAACTATTATTTTTTTCCGCACATAATCATTAACTTAGTATTCAATGGCAGCAACACATTGCAAAACAGTTGCCCCAGGGTCATTTTTACCACTGTGTTACATGGCCTTTCCTTTTAACAACACTCTTAACAACCCATTTTTGAAGCTTTTCATGTAGAATTATTTCCCATTCTTGCTTGATGTAGAGCTTAAGTGGTTCAACAGTCTTTTAGGCTTCATAATACGCCAAATATTTTCAATGGGAGACATGTCTGGACTATAGACTATGAAGCCACGCTGTTGCAACACGTGGCTTGGCATTGTCTTGCTGAAATAAGCAGGGGCGTCCATGATAACGTTGCTTGGATGCCAACATAAGTTGCTGCGAAACTTGTATGTACCTTCCAGCATTAAAGGTGCCTTCAAATTTGTTTAAGTTACCCATGCGTTGGGCACTAATACACCCCCATACCATCACACATGCTGGCTTTTGAAATTTTGCGCCAAGAACAATCCGGATTGTTCATTTCCTCTTTGTTCCAGAGGACACGGCGTCCACAGTTTCCAAAAACCATTTGAAATGTGGACTCGTCAGACCACAGAACACTTTTCCACTTTGCGTCAGTCCATTTTAGATGAGCTCGGGCCCAGCAAAGCCGGCGGCGTTTCTGGGTGTTGTTGATAAATGGCTTTCGCTTTGCATAGTAGAGTTTTAACTTGCACTCAAAGATGTAGGGAGGAACTGTAGGTACTGACAGTGGTTTTCTGAAGTGTTCCTGAGCCCATGTGGTGATATCCTTTACAAACTGATGTCAGGTTTTGATGCAGTACCCCCTGTGGGATCAAAAGTCACAAGTGATTTCTCCAGATTCTCTGAACCTTTTGATGATGTTACGGCCCCTAGATGGTGAAATCTCTAAATTCCTTGCAATAGCTGGTTGAAAAAATGTTGTTCTTAAACTGACATTTTGCTCACGCATTTGTTCACAAAGTGGTGACCCTCGCCCCATCCTCGTTTGTGAATGACTGAGCAATTTTTGGGAAGCTGTTTTTATACCCAATCATGGCACCCACCTGTTCCCAATTAGCCTGCACACCTATGGGATGTTCCAAATAAGTGTTGGATGAGCATTCCTCAACTTTCTCAGTCTTTTTTGCCACTTGTGCCAGCTTTTTTGAAACATGTTGCAGGCATCAAATTCAAAATGAGCTAATATTTGCAAAAAATAAAGTTTTTCAGCTTTTATTTATGATTTAAACAACGTGCCAACTTCACCGGTTTTGTGTTTTGTACATTTTTGTACCTTTTAATCAATATACTACCCTTTGTTGGTACCTGGGAATCGATACCGGTACTAGTACCAATTTTCCGTACGTTTGTGTGTGTTCAAATGTGTTAATAAATACAAATAATAATAAATAATAATATTTTTTTCAATTAAACTTTTAACACTGAACAGCGCTGCCCACTTGTTGTATCTAAAATGTATTTTCTTTTGTTGAGCCCCACAAAGTGTTTGAAATGTAAATATTGTACTTTTTACACAGCAGCTGTGTTTCGTAGGTTTCGTCACTACATTTGCAGGTGTTAAAATTGCCATGTAAAATTGCTAATGCTAATCGGCAGCATGTCTAAGGGAAATCCAATGTAAATTAGCATCGTGCTAACACATTTTGAAAAGTGGAGCCTTACTGTACTTTTGAGCGCTTTCGTTTTGCTTTCTTGGCATGGAAAAATGTAGCAATACGGTACTGACTGCTTCAGTTTGTCCTCCATTTAATGCCGTAGTGAGGAAGTAGTATTTTCCATTAAACTAATTTTGCAATTATTTTCTTTTGTTGAGTCCTACAAAAGGTTTCAACTGTAAGTACTGTACTTATCACACACCAACTGTTTGATTGTAACGTAGTTGTAGTTTTCAATACTAAATTTGGAGGTGATGAAATTGCCATGTAAAATCACTAATGCTAATCTTTAGCATGTCTATAGCAAATCCAATGTGAGTTAGCATTGAGCTAGTGCAATGTAAAAAGTGGAGCCTTACTGTAATTGTGAGCACCTTTGTCTTGCTTTGTTGGCATGGATCATTGCAACATTACCTACTCAGTTTGTCCTCTGTTAAATGCCGTAGTGAGGAAGTAGTCTTTGCCATCAGGCTGAATGTGACAAGTCTTCTGGTTCGTTAAACCCTACAAAGTGTTTGAATTATTAGTATTAGCATTGTAGTTATCACGCACCAGATGTTTGATTGCATCGTGCCTCTTAGTCGTAGTTTTGATTCCAAAATTTAGTGTTGAAATCACCATCCAAAATTGCTTAATCGTTAGCATGTCAATGGCAAATCCAATGTAAAAAATTAGCATCGAATTAGCATTTGGAAAGTTGAGCCTTACCGTACTCGTCTCACTTTGTTGCCATGGTAGTCCGCTCTGAATGCTTGACTGCTTCAGTTTGTCCTTTGTTTGTTGCCATAGCGAGGAAGTAGACTTTGCCATGAAGCTAAACGTGTCAGCATTTTCTTTGGTTGAGTCCTACAAAGTGTGTAAACTGTAAGTATTGTACTTGTCACACACCAGCCGTTTGATTGTAATGTGCATCTTAGTTGTAGTTTCCATGACCAAATTTTGAGGTGTTGAAATGAAAACGCTAATGCTAATCGGTAGCACATCTATAGCAAATCTAATGTAAATTAGCATCGAGCTATCGCACTTTGAAAAGTGGTGCCCTGCTGTTTTGAGCACCTTTGTTAGCATGGAAAATTGAAACATTACCAAGAGTCAGTACGACTGAGTCCGCTCTGAGTGCTTGACTGCTTCAGTTTGTCCTCTTTTTGTTGCCGTAATGAGGAAGTAGTCTTTGCCATTTAGCCAAATGTGTCAGTATTTTTGTTGTTGTTGAGCTCTTCAAAGTGTTAAAACTAAGTGTTGTATTTATTGCACACCACTCTTTGATTTTAACGTGCATCTTAGTTGGAGTATTCATTACCAGATTTAGAAGTTTTTGAAATCGCCATATAGGATCGCTAATGCTAAACAGTAGCATGTCTATGGAAAATCCAATGTAAATTAGCTTGTTGGTTCGATTAATCTGCGATGAGGTTTGCGACTTGTCCAGGGTGTACCCCGGCTTCCGCCTGATTGTAGCTGAGATAGGCGCCAGCGCCCCCGGCAAACCCCAAAAGGGAATAAGCGGTAGAAAAATGGATGGTTGGTTTCGATTAGTTTTTTGTGGTTTTTTTGCACACTGACAAGGGAAGGTTGTTTGCATTGGGTTATGATAAGTGGATGAAAGTGGACGGATGGATAAGATTTCTATATTTTTTTATTTTTCATGACATTTTGTGTTGGTTCAATTTTTTTTAATTTTTTTTTTTTACCAGGACTAGAAAACTGCTGAGGATAATCTCACCACACCTAATGTGCGTGTGTGACAATCATTGCTACTTTTTTTTAAAAAAAAAAAGCTTGTTTGCATTGGGTCATGTAAGTAGTAAGTGGTAGTAAATGGATGGCTGGATGAAATCTCAATATCATTTTACTTCTGCTGGCATTTTGTGTTGGTTCGATTCCTTTTTTTTTTTTACCATGATTAGGAAGGGTTGTTTGCATTGGGTCATATAAGTAGTGCTGCACTTAGTTTAATTCAAAACATGATAAGTGGTAGAAAATAGATGATGAAATCTCAATATTGTTTTACTTCTGTTGGCATTTTGTTTTGGTTCGATTTAGGTTTTTTTGCACAATGACTATTAAAGGTTGTTTGCATTGGGTCATGACAAATGGTGGAAAAATGGATGGATGGATGAAATCTCAATATTATTTGACTTCTGTTTGCATTTTGTGCTGGTTCAATTTTGTTAGTTTTTTTCCCGCATCATGACTAGGAAAGGTCGTTTGCATTTGGTCATATATAAGTAGTGCTGCGCTTGGTTTCGTTCAACGCATGATAAGCGGTCGAAAATGGATGGATGTATGAAATCTCAATATCATTTTATTTCTGTTGGCATTTTGTGTTAGTTTTTTTCCCACTATGACTAGGAAAGGTCGTTTGCATTTGGTCATATATAAGTAGTGCTGCGCTTGGTTTCATTCAAAACATGATAAGTAGTTGAAAAATGGATGGTTGGAGGAAATCTCAATATTTTTTTTTCTGTTGGCATTTTGTGTTGGTTCCATTTTGTCTTTTTTCGAACCAAGACTAGGAAAGGTTGTTTGCATTGAGTCATGACAAGAGATAGAAAATGGATGGATGGATGAAATTTCAATATTATTTACTTCTGTTGTCGTTTTGTGATGGTTCGATTTTCATTTTTTGCCCTATGAGTAGGAAAGGTTGTTTGCATTGGGTCATATAAGTAGTGCTGCGTTTGGTTTCGTTCAAAGAAATGATAAGCGGTACAAAATGGATGGATGGATGAAATGTCAACATTGTTTTCCTTCTGTTGCCATTTTGTATTGGTTTGATTTTTTTTTTTTTGCACCATGACTAGGAAAGGTTGTTTGCATTTGGTCATGATAAGTGGTAGGAAATGGATGGATGGATGGATGAAATCTCAATATTATATTATATTTATATTGGGTCATATAAGTAGTACAGCACTTGGTTTCGGTTCATGACAAGTGGTAGAAAATGGATGGATTAAATGTCAATATTATTTTACTTCTGTTAGCATTTTGTGTTGGTTCGATTTAGATTTTTTTGCACCATGACAAGAAAAGGTTGTTTTCATTCCGTCATGATAAGTGGTAGGAAATGGATGGATGGATGGATGGATGGAATCTCAATATTATTTTACTTCTGTTTGCATTTTGTGTTGGTTCAATTTTGTTTGTTTTTTCCCCGCATCATGACTAGGAAAGGTCGTTTGCATTTGGTCATATATAAGTAGTGATGCGCTTGGTTTCGTTCAACGCATGATAAGCGGTCGAAAATGGATGGATGGATGAAATCTCAATATAATTTTATTTCTGTTGGCATTTTGTGTTAGTTTTTTTCCCACCATGACTAGGAAAGGTCGTTTGCAATGGACCATAAAAGTAGTGCTGCGCTTGGTTTCATTCAAAACATGATAAGTAGTTGAAAAATGGATGGTTGGATGAAATCTCAATATATTTTTTTTTCTGTTGGCATTTTGTGTTGGTTCAATTTTGTCTTTTTTCGAACCAAGACTAGGAAAGGTTGTTTGCATTGGGTCATGACAAGTGATAGAAAATGGATGGATGGATGAAATTTCAATATTATTTACTTCTGTTGTCGTTTTGTGATGGTTCGATTTTAATTTTTTGCCCTATGAGTAGGAAAGGTTGTTTGCATTGGGTCATATAAGTAGTGCTGCATTTGGTTTCATTCAAAGCAATGATAAGCGGTAAAAAATGGATGGATGGATGAAATGTCAACATTTTTTTCCTTCTGTTGGCATTTTGTGTTGGTTTGATTTTTTTTTTTTTTTTGCACCATGACTAGGAAAGGTTGTTTGCATTTGGTCATGATAAGTGGTAGGAAATGGATGGATGGATGGATGAAATCCCAATATTATATTATATTTATATTGGGTCATATAAGTAGTACAGCACTTGGTTTCGGTTCATGAAAAGTGGTAGAAAATGGATGGATTAAAACTCAATAGTATTTTACTTCTGTTAGCATTTTGTGTAGGTTCGATTTAGATTTTTTTGCACCATGACAAGAAAAGGTTGTTTTCATTCCGTCATGATAAGTGGTAGGAAATGGATGGATGGATGGATGGAATCTCAATATTATTTTACGTCTGTTGGCATTTTGTGTTGGTTCGATTTTGTCTTTTTTTTTTTGCACCATTACTAAGAAAGGTTGTTTGGATTCGGTCCTGATAAGTGGTAGGAAATGGATGGATGGATGGATGAAAAATCAATATTATATTACTTTTGTTGCCCTTTTGTGTTGGTTCGATGTAGTTTTTTTTGCACCATGACTAGGAAAGGTTGTTTGCATTGGGTCATATAAGTAGTGCTGGGCTTGCTTTCGATCAAAGCATGATAAGTGGTAAAAATAGATTGATGAAATTCCAGTATTATTTTACTTCTGTTGTCATTTTATGTTGGTTCGATTTTGGGGGTTTTTGCACCGGGATTTTTTGCATTGGGTCATATAAGTAGTGATGTGCTTGGTTTCGTTCAAAGCATTATAAGTGGTCGAAAATGGATGGATGGATGGATGGATGAAATCTAAATTTTTTTTTTTCTGGTGGCATTTCGTGTTGGTTCGATGTTGTCATTTTTTGCACCATTACTCGGAAAGGTTGTTCGCATTGGGTCATATAAGTTGTGCTGTGCTTGGTTTCGTTCGAATCATGATTAGTGCTCGAAGATGGATGGATGGATGGATGGATGAAATCTCAATATAACTTTACTTCTGTTGGCATTTTGTGTTGGTTCGATTTTGTTTTCCTGCACTATGTCTAGGAAATGTTGTTTGCATTGGGTCATATAAGTAGTGCTTTCCTTTGATAAGTGGTAGAAAACGGATGGATGGATGAAATATTAATATTATTTTACTTCTGTTGTTATTTTGTGTTGGTTTGATTTTTTTTTTTTTTTTGCACCATGACTAGGAAAGGTTGTTTGCATTGGGTCATATAAGTAGTGTTGCGTTTGGTTTCGTTCAAAGCATGATAAGTGGTAAAAAAATTGTTGGATGAAATTTTAATATTGTTTTACTTCTGTTGGAACTTTGTGTTGGTTCAATTTAGTTTTTTTTTCGCACCATGACTAAGAAAGGTTGTTTGCGTTGGGTCCTAAAAGTAGTGTTGCGTTTGGTTTCATTAGTAGAAAATGAATGGATAGATGAAGTCTCAATATTTTTTTTTTCTGTTGGCATTTTGTGTTGGTTTGATTTAGTTTTTTGTTTTTTTTTGCACCATTACTAGGAAAGGTTGTTTGCATTGGGTCATGATAAGTGGTAGGAAATGGATGGATGGATGAAACCTCAATATTATTTCACTTCTGTTGTCATTTTGTAATGGTTCCATCCATCCATCCATTTTCTACCGCTTATAATGGTTCGATTTTGTTTTTGTTTTTGCACTAGGAAAGGTTGTTTGCATTGGGTCATATAAGTAGTGTTGCATTTGGTTTCGTTCAAAGCATGATAAGTGGTAAAAAAATGGATGGATGACATTTTAATATTATTTTACTTCTGTTGGCACTTTGTGTTGGTTCAATTTAGTTTTTTTTCGCACCACGACTAAGGAAGGTTGTTTACATTGGGTGATAAAAGTAGTGTTGCGTTTGGTTTCATTCAAAGTGTGATAAGTGGTAGGAAATGGATAGATAATGAAATCTCAATATCATTTTTTTTCTGTTGGCATTTTGTGTTGGTTCGATTTAGGTTTTTTTGCACCATTACTAGGAAATGTTGTTTGCATTGGGTCATAATAAGTGGTAGGAAATGGATGGATGGATGAAACCTCAATATTATTTTACTTCTGCTGTCATTTTGTGTTGGTTAGATGTTGTTGTTTTTTTGCACCATGATTAGGAAAGGTTGTTTGCATTGGGTCATATAACTAGTGTTGCATTTGGTTTTGTTCAAAGCATGATAAGTGGTAAAAAAATGGATGGATGAAATTTTAATATTATTTTACTTTTGTTGGCACTTTTTGTTGGTTCAATTTAGTTTTTTTTTGCACCATGACTAAGAAAGGTTGTTTGCATTGGGTGATAAAAGTAGTGTTGCGGTTGGTCTCATTCAAAGTATGATAAGTGGTAGGAAATGGATGCATAATGAAATCTCAATATCAGTTTTTTTCTGTTAGCATTTTGCGTTGGTTCGATTTAGGTTTTTTTGCACCATTACTAGGAAAGGTTGTTCGCATTGGGTCATGATAAGTGGTAGGAAATGGATGGATGGATGAAACCTCAATATTATTTCACTTCTGCTGTCATTTTGTGATGGTTCGATTTTGTTTTTGTTTTTGCACTAGGAAAGGTTGTTTGCATTGGGTCATATAAGTAGTGTTGCGTTTGGTTTCGTTCAAAGCATGATAAGTGGTAAAAAAATGGATGGATGAAATTGTAATATTATTTTACTTCTGTTGGCACTTTGTGTTGGTTCAATTTAGTTTTTTTTCGCACCACGACAAAGAAAGGTTGTTTGCATGGGGTGATAAAAGTATGCTAAGTGGTAGGAAATGGATGGATAATGAAATCTCAATATCATTTTTTTTCTGTTGGCATTTTGTGTTGGTTCGATTTAGGTTTTTTTGCACCATTACTAGGAAAGGTTGTTTGCATTGGGTCATGATAAGTGGTAGAAAATGGACGGATGGATGAAACCTCAATATTATTTTACTTCTGCTGTCATTTTGTGTTGGTTAGATTTTGTTGTTTTTTTTGCACCATGATTAGGAAAGGTTGTTTGCATTGGGTCATATAGGTAGTGCTGTGCTTGTTTTAGTTTAAAACATCATATGTAGTAAAAAAAATTATGAAATTTCCTGGCGACCAGAGAGATGGAGAGTGTTCCGTCAAAAAAAGTATCAAATTTAATATCCATCCTTACTAGTATCATGCAATTGTCTCCCCCGCCCCCCAAGATAAATGAAACAAGTGTATTGCCGTCCAATTGTTTGCTTCTAGTGAGGACGCCATGTTGGTGCTGGCAGCTCACAGCTCCACTGGCAGAGATCTAAAGGAGCAAGAATCCTTGCCGGCGAAATGGAGGGGGGGTCAGGTCGCTTCAATGATGAAAGGGAGCGCTCTGATTCCTCTCACCCTGAAGTCCCTTCCCCACTAAAAAAGGCCTAAGAAAGTTCCAAGCTCTTTATTTCCCGTTCAGAATGTCGCCACGCCCGCCGCTCACACACCGTCGTCACAAGTCTCGGGCCGCGTTCCGTCACGTCCGTGCAAGAAGCCGGCGAAACGAAAATTGGTCTTGCGTGCACGGCGAGCGGGTGAGGGGCGGTCACCCGAGCTTGAACAAACTACCGCACCGTGGCGGGTTAGAGCGCGGAGGGTGATAGCGATCGCGGAAAAAAAACCCTCCCCGTGGCTTCTTTCCGGGCCCGTCGACATACCAGCTCTCTCCTGTTCTTAAAAAAATATGCATATTTATGAAAGGAATGTTGTGGAGAGGGCTTGCGAGGATGGAGGGGGGGGGAGTGAACTTGTTGACTTGTTTTTTGGACTCTCGGTGACTAACAAGTACACGCAATATTCTGATTAAGGCCTGCAGTCGCTTCACAAATAATTAATACTTTAGGTTAGGGAGGTTAGTGTCAGAGTTAGTTTGTGACGAACCCCAAGATGCAGAGAATGAGGCAGGAATTTTGCAGGTAAACAGGTTTTGATTAAAATACTAGAACAAGAACAAAAGGGGTACAAACAGAAAGCGCGCACGAGGCAAATAAAACTAAAAGAGCTAGCATGGGAGCTAGAAAACAAAAGGAGCTTAGCATGGGAGCTAGCAAAGACAAAAAGGCCTAGAAGGGAAGATAGCGGGTAGCGAGCAGGAAAACAGAAGTCGTTACTTGTGGAATGAAAACAAAACGGAAGATGGGGAACAAAAGACAGTAAGCTACAAACATATCTCGAAATATAGCTTACCCCATTTCGGTGGTAATGTGATGGAAATTTGGGAATTTCAGGAAAAAGAGTTTTTTCGGGGGAAAATGTTAAAAGACTTGTGGTCTAAATGAGTTAAAATGGTTGGTGTTGGAATGTTTCAAATCGGTTGAGAAATGTTGAAGTCGAACATTTTTTAATTGAGAAATGATATTAAGGAATTACAGGAATTTCGGGGAAAACCGGGAATTTTTCAAGTTAAAAAAAAAACTTTGTTTTTTTTCTTGATTAAGATGAATGTTTTGATGGTAGAACAGTTGAAGTGGGTTGAAAAATGTGGAAGGAGTAGTCGCCAGTAAAAAAAAAGAGTCAAAAAAGGGTTTGAAAAAAGGGGAATTCTGAGAATTCCTGGAATTTTTCTGAACTGGAAAAAAGGGTAGTTTACATTTCCAGGATGGTGGAATGTGTTGAAGGTGGAATGGTTTAAATCGGTTGAAAAATGTGGAAATGGTGGAACTTTGAAAAATGTCCCATTCATTTCAATGGGAATGTGATGGAAATTTGGGAATTTCAGGAAAAATAGGTTTTTTGGGGGAAAATGTCAAAAGACTTGTGGTCTAAATGAGTTAAAATGGTTGGTGTTGGAATCTTTCAAATCGGTTGAGAAATGTTGAAGTCGAACATTTTTTAATTGAGAAATTATATTAAGGAATTACAGGAATTTCGGGAAAACCGGGAATTTTTTCAGTTCACAAAAAAAACAACTTCGTTTTTTGTCCTTATTAAGAGGAATGTTTTGACGGTAGAACAGTTGAAGTGGGTTTAAAAATGTGGAGGGAGTAGTCGCCAGTAAAAAGAGTTAAAAAAGGGTTTGAAAAAAGGGGAATTCTGAGAATTCCTGAAATTTTTCTGAACTAGACAAAAGGGTAGTTTCAATTTCCAGGATGGTGGAATGTGTTGAAGGCGGAATGGTTTAAATCGGTTGAAAAATGTGGAAATGGTGTAAGTTTGAAAAATGGCCAATTCATTTTGAATGGGAAAAACATCCCTGAAAATGTGGAATTCTGGCAAATGTGGGAATTTGTCAAGGGAAAGCCCATAATTCCCGAATAGGGCTGAACAATTTGAAATTGTAACAGTTTAAATCGGGTGAAAAATGCAGAAGGTAGAGCGCGCCAAATTCGGGAGAAGTTGAATAAATCGATGAATTTTGGCGTAGCATTCACTCCATAAAAACCAAACACAATCTTCTCAGCCATTTCAACAGAAATAAGTAATTCTTACATGTCTCTGTGGATGTGTTCCTTGAACGTGTGAACAGGAGCCTTGTTTAGTTGATGTAGTGAGAGGCCAGCAGGCCAGCTGCAGTGGTCCCTGCTCCCCAACACTAAGTGCTCTTTATGCAGAGGGTGACACAAAGCGCAGACTGTGTGTCTCGGCCTGCAGGATTTAGCTAACTCTCTGACTGATGCTCTGAGTAGCAAACTTACAAAAAAAAGAAAAAAAGAAAAAGAGAGAGAGCCTCCAAACGAATCCTAAGCAGCTATTTGATGAAGGAATGTTGGATGGAGGCATCCATCCACCAGGGCTTCTTTTCAACTTTTTGTTTTGTTTGTTTATTGGGGAAAGAATGTAAGGGACATGTCTTTATGAAAGTCTTTTAAACTGACTTGCTGGGAGAGGAGTGCCTACATCGGGAGTGTCCAAGTTTTAAAAAATCATAGCATGCGAAGGACATTTTGATATTTATCATTGTCATAGTCAACAGCAATATAATAAAATACAATATTTACATTTTAGGGCTCTGCTCAAGTTTGGAAAGTGCCTCAGTTGTAAAAATTGAAAAATAAGTCATACTTTTTAAAATATATATAGGGACAAGCGTTAGAAAATGTATGTATGTATGTATACAGTGTATATATATATATATATATATATATATATATATATATACACATATATATATAGATTACAGTATATATACATATATATATACATATATATAAATATATATGTATATATTTATATATGTATATAATGTATACATAGATATATATCAACAGATATATTTTAAGTTTATCCGGAGATTTAAGTGTTTGAAAAAAAAAGTATGACTTATTTTTTTACATTTTTACAAGTGGGATACTTTCCAAACTTTATATATATATATATATATATATATATATATATATATATATATACATATATATATGAAACACAGAGGAAATTTTATCCCTACAAGCCTGTTTCGCAGGTTTCCCTGCTCTTCAGGGGATTTTTTCCTGACCTAACATATATTCCACTCAACGGCGCACTGTATAACAGATAAACCACACAAACCTTGAGTATATATATATATATATATATATATATGTATATATATATATATATATATATGTATATATATATATATATATATATATATATATATATATATATATGTATATATATATATATATATATGTATATATATATATATGTATATATATATATATATATATATATGTATATATATATATAAATATAAATATAAATATATATTTATATATATTATATATATTACATTATATATACACAATATATATCTTAGGGGTGTGGGAAGAAAATCGATTCGAATACGTTGTGCGATTCAGAATCGATCTTTTTTTTTTTTTTTAACTATTTTTTTTTAATTTTATCAATCCAACAAAGCACTACACAGCTACACCATAACAATGCAATCCAATTCCAAAAGCAAAGCTGAGCCAGCAACACTCAGAACTGCAATAAACAGAGCAATTGAGTGGAGACACAAACACCACACAGAACAAAACAAAAGTAGTGAAACAAAAATGAATATTATCAACAACAGTATCAATATTAGTTATGATTTCAGCATAGCAGTGATTAAAAATCCCTCACTGACATTATCATTAGACATTTATAAAAAGAACAATAGTGTCACAGTGGCTTACACTTGCATGGCATCTCATAAGCTGGACAACACACTGTGTCCAATGTTTTCACAAAGATAAAATAAGTCTGATTTTTGCTAACTTTAATAGTTCAAACAAATTTACATTATTGCAATCAGTTGATAAAACATTGTCCTTTACAATTATAAAAGCTTTTTTTACAAAAATCTCCTACTCTGCTAGCATGTCAGCAGACTGGGGTAGATCCTGCTGAAATCTATGTGTTGAATGAATACCCAATCCTTTTCAATCGGAAAAAAAATCGTTTTTGAATTGGGAATCAAATCGAATAAATCGATATATTATTGAATCGTGACCCCAAAAATCGATATTGAATCACATCGTGGGACACCCAAAGATTTGCAGCCCTAATATATATATATATATATATGTTTGCCCTTTTTGTTCAAGAAAACCCTGTTTTTATTGCAAAAACACAAAATGTGCAATATTCCCCCCTCCAAGAAAAATATTTAATGTGAAGTAAATGGAGCCTTAAATAGGTAAATAATTCATATTAATATTTTTGAGCAAATACAGTTTGTTTTTTAAAATAAAAACACACTAAATTTCTTAGTGTCCCACTCAAAAAGTGTTAAAAATATGTACCGCCATTTTTTTGGTCCTCTTTCAATGATTACATTTCTCGATCAGTTTCAGATCTGCTAATATGAATCTTTTTTTAAAAATATTTTTTTATGTTTTATGCCTTTTTTGTTTAAGAAAGCTCAACAAAGTCCTCCCTTAAAAAAACCAAAAACATTTCAAAGTGGAATATTTGATTTTTATTGGAGTCTTAAATAATAGTTCAATAATTCACATTATTACTATTTTTCCAGCAATGTTAGTTTTGAAAACAACAAAACAATCCCACTAAAACGCTTAGGGACCCAAAAGTGTTGATATTATTCATCATTTTAAATTTTTTACCTCAAAATCTCCATATATTTCCGTACATTAACTGTTTTTTTTATTTTATTTTAGTGTTTTTGGTTGTTTGTTTTATGTCTTACTTTTTTGTCATAGAACAATTTGTTTTTTACAGGGCAAACACACAAAATATTTAATATATTTCCCGAAAAAATATTTCAAAGTGGAATATTTGATGAGAAGTAATCGGAGCCTTAAATAGTTGAATAATTCATAACAACATTGCTTTTGATGCATTATTATTTTTTGAACAATGACAGTTTTAAAGAAAAAAAAAAGTGTTTTTCTTGTTACATTTCACTTGTATGCTCTTTTATTCCACTTTTTCATGTTTTTTTGTCATAGTATTTTTAGGTTGTCAGCTGGGGGCCACACGTTGGACACCTCCGTCATCAATGATGGACTCCCCGGTAATGAGTAAGGTAATTTGAGTGCAGTTTGAGGGGGAAAGCACCATTAATGAAGGGTCATTTAATGTCCAGTAGAGAAAATTCCTGCCGATAAGAAGTAACAATGCCTTCTTTGTGTTTACTTGGTGTCGGAATGGCTGACAAACAGTCAAGCACAAGGTGGTAGAAAGAGGATTATTGTGTGGGATTCACCCAAGTTGCTCAATGAATGAGGTAAGACTCAAGTTTGGCATTTATTCAGAAAAATATCAAAGGCGATGTCACGTCGTAATTCTTTAGTTTATTTAGTGTAAAGATTAGTATGTATGATAATATACTGAATGTTGCTAATGTTGCTAATGCCCATTTTCAATCAGGAACTATTATATGTAATATACATGTATATATATATATATATATATATATATATATATATATATATATATATATATATATATTAGGGGTGGGCAAGTTAATCCGTTAATTACGCGTTAACTCATCAATCTATTAACGCCGACAATTATTTTATCGCACATTTGCGTATGTTGTTTACATGCTTTTATTTTGTTAACGCCTTTTCTTAACAAGATGGCATCTCCCGGATGTACTTCGGCGTCGAGGGACTCTTGGTAAAGATTGAACATTTGGCAAAAATACCGGACAATTCTGCAAATGTCATGGCTGGCTTACAGCGTGGTCACTCCGGGATCACTTACGACCGCCAGACAATTCTGAATGTGGATAGATCGGGCCGTTTTGGACTGAATGAGGCGTGCTTGCTAGAGCGGCTAGCTAGCATGGGAATACTTTGCCGGCTACATCCGGCGGCCTGTGAAGCAGCGGAGTATATGTGTTGTCTGTCTATTTATGAATAATGCAGACCAGGAGTGTTGGCTGAGTTCTTAACGTTTACTTTCAGAGCGTGCATATCACAACATACAAGATGCCGTCATGGCGACACAACCTATACATGCTCCTCACTCCTGTTGCATGCTGGGTAGGGTAGTTATTTTATTCCCTGGCTCATAACATCACAATATAGTACCATGTATATGATGCCTTCAGTTTATCAAAGCACCAAGCAAACAATCGGAAAATTCCCATCATATCAATTCCTAGATATGGTCATAATTATTTTAAGTGCACTACGCAGAATAAACACAACATTATTAATATTGCTACTACGGATAATTTGATCCAAAATTCCCTAAAACAGCCCACTACCTATAATATAGGTTTTTTAAACATAAGATCCCTGATAAAAAAAAATGTTTCTGCTGTTACCTCAGAAATTGCCTGTTCAGATGTTATGATTGTGGCTCAGAGATTTGTATGTAGATTATATTTATTTTCCATAACAAACAGGATAACTTAAATACCCTGGCAGTGGCAATAAGCTTAAATGTTTGTATTTACATTTTTGGAGTTGATTTTCATCAAATATGCTATTTAACTGCTACTGTTTAACAAGGACTGATTTAAATTGTGTTTGCACAACAAATGTTTTGGCGCTTTTGTTCATGTGGGAGAATATTCCAATAAAGGTGCACTACACACTACTTTTGAATTCATTATTGGGCTTTGTGTATACAATGCAGTTAATCGCGATTAATCAGAGAAATAGTGCGATTAACTTCGATTAAAATGTTTAATTGTTGCCCAGCCCTAATATATATATGTATATATTGCACTATTATGAGTGTGAATGTTGTTTGTCTATCTGTGTTGGCCCTGCGATGAGGTGGCGACTTGTCCAGGGTCTACCCCGCCTTCCGCCCGATTGTAGCTGAGATAGGCGCCAGCGCCCCCCGCGACCCCAAAAGGGAATAAGGGGTAGAAAATGGATGGATGGATATATATATATACAAGAAAATAGGTATTTGAAAACCCTGCTATCTCGCAAGTTCTCCCACTTAGTGAAGTGAATTATATTTATATAGCGCTTTTCTCAAGTGACTCAAAGCACTTTACATTGTGAAACCCAATATCTAAGTTACATTTAAACCAGTGTGGGTGGCACCGGGAGCAGGTGGGTAGAGTGTCTTGCCCAAGGACACAACCGCAGAGACTATTATGGCGGAAGCGGGGAATCGAACCTGCAACCCTCAAGTTGCTGGCACGGCCACTCTACCAACCGAGCTATACTGCCCCACAAGAAATCATGGAGGGGTCTGAAATGTTCCCGGTAGGTGCATGTCCACTGTATGACAGATAACCTAAAAAGAAAAATACAGAAATCACAATCTATGATTTTTTAACAATGTATTTGTGTATTTGAACACCTGTCTATCAGATAGAATTCTGACCCTCAGAGACCTGTTAGTCCGCCTTTAAAAGTCCTCCTCCACTCCACTGTATTATCCTGAATCAGATGCACCTGTGTTACCTGCATAAAGACACCTGTCCACCCCCTACAATCAGTAAGACCCAAACATTCAGCAAGGCTAAGAGCAAAGAGCTGTCCAAAGACAACAGAGACAAAATAGCACAACTCCACAAGGATGAAAAGGGCTCTGGAGAAATTGCCAAGCAGCTTGGTGAAAAAAGGTCCACTCTTGGAGCAATCATTAGAAAATGGAAGAAGCCAAACATCTCAATGGGAGTGGAGCCCCCATGCAAGATATCACCTGCTGGGGTCTCAATGATGCTAAGAAAGGTGAGGAATCAGCCCAGGACTACACGGCAGGACTTGGCCAATGACCTGAAAAGAGCTGGGACCACTGTTTCCATGGTGACTGTTGGTAAGACACTAAGACGCCATGGTTTGAAATCATGCATCAACCAATCAATCAATGTTTATTTATATAGCCCCAAATCACAAATGTCTCAAAGGGCTGCACAAATCATTACGACTACAACATCCTCGGAAGAACCCACAAAAGGGCAAGGAAAACTCACACCCAGTGGGCAGGGAGAATTCACATCCAGTGGGACGCCAGTGACAATGCTGACTATGAGAAACCTTGGAGAGGACCTCAGATGTGGGCAACCCCCCCCTCTAGGGGACCGAAAGCAATGGATGTGGAGCGGGTCTGACATGATACTGTGAAAGTTCAATCCATAGTGGCTCCAACACAGCCGCGAGAGTTCAGTTCAAGCGGATCCAAGACAGCAGCGAGAGTCCCGTCCACAGGAAACCATCTCAAGCGGATCAGCAGCGTAGAGATGTCCCCAACCGATACAGGCGAGCGGTCCATCCTGGGTCCCGACGAGCGGTCCATCCTGGGTCTCGACTCTGGACAGCCAGTACTTCATCCATGGTCATCGGACCGGACCCCCTCCACAAGGGAGGGGGGGACATAGGAGAAAGAAAAGAAGCGGCAGATCAACTGGTCTAAAAAGGAGGTCTATTTAAAGGCTAGAGTATACAGATGAGTTTTAAGGTGAGACTTAAATGCTTCTACTGAGGTAGCATCTCGAACTGTTACCGGGAGGGCATTCCAGAGTACTGGAGCCCGAACGGAAAACGCTCTATAGCCCGCAGACTTTTTTTGGGCTCTAGGAATCACTAATAAGCCGGAGTCTTTTGAACGCAGATTTCTTGCCAGGAACCTTGGAAGGTTCCCCTGCTTAAACCAGAACATGTTAAGGCCCGTCTTAAGTCTGCCAATCACCATTTGGATGATCCAGAGGAGTCATGGGGGAAAGATTTGTGGACAGATGAGACCAAAATTGACCTTTTTGGTCAGAATTCCACTATGTGTGTTTGGAGGAAGAAGAATGATGCCTACCATCCCTACTGTGAAGCATGGGGGTGGTAGCATCATGCTTTGGGGTTGTTTTTCTGCTCATGGGACAGGACGACTGTACTTTATTAAGGAGAGGATGACTTGTGAGATTCTGGCCAAAAACCTCCTTCCCTCAGTCAGATCATTGAAGATGAGTCCTGGCTGGATCTTCCAACATGACAATGATCTAAAGCACACAGCCAGGAAAACCTAGAAGTGGCTTCATAAGAACCATATCAAGGTTCTGTAGTGGCCTAGCCAGTCTCCAGACCTAAATCCAATTGAAAATCTTTGGAGGGAGCTGAAAGTCTGTGTTACTCAGTGACAGTCCAGAAAGCTGACAGATCCAGAGAAGATCTGTGTGGAGGAGTGGGCCCAAATCCCTGCTGAAGAACTACAGGAAACCTTTGACCTCTGTGATTGCAAACAAAGGCTACTCTACCAAATATTAATGTTGGTGTTCAAATACTTATTTTCAGCTGCATCACACGAATACATTGTTAAAAAATCATAGATTGTGATTTCTGGATTTTAGGTTATCTCTCATAAAGTAGACATGCACCTACTGGGAACATTTCACACCCCTCCATCATTTCTAAGTGGGAGAACTTGCAAAATAGCAGGGTGTTCAAATACTTATTTTCTTCAATATATATATATATATATATATATATATATATATATTTTTTTTTTTTTTCTCCTGCTTCTTTTCTGACACTTATTGTGTGGATGCTCCAAAAAATTCATTCAACTTCCTCTACTTCTATTTCTTCTTGTTCTTCTACTTTTTCTTCTATTTCTTCTTTTACTCCGTCTTCTTTTTCTTGTAGTTCTTTTACCACTTCTTTTTCTACCTCTTTTTCTACTTCTCCTTCTTCTACATCCTCTTGTCCTACCTATTCTATTTCTTCTTCCACTTCTACTTTTCTTTCTTTTACTCTATTTCTTCTTTTACTTCTTCTTCTACTACTTACTACTTCTTATTCTACCACTTCTACCTCTTTTTCTACTTCTTCCTCTACTACTTATTATCCTACTTCATATTCTATTTCTTCTTCTACTTCTTCAATTTCTTCTTTTATTTCTTGTACTTTTTCTTCTAACTTCTACTTTTTCTTCTAACTTCTACTTTTTCTTCTACTTCTACTTTTTCTAGTTCTATTTATTGTTTTACTTCTTCTTCTACTTCTTCTTTTTCTTCTACTTCTTTTACTTTTTCTTCTATTTCTTCTTGTACTTCTTCTTGTTCTTCTACTTTTTCTTCTATTTCTTCTTTTACTTCGTCTTCTTTTTCTTGTAGTTCTTTTACTACTTCTTCTTCTACCTCTTTTTCTACTTCTTCTTCTTCTACATCCTCTTGTCCTACCTATTCTATTTCTTCTTCCACTTCTACTTTTCTTTTTTTTTACTCTATTTCTTTTTTTACTTCTTCTTCTTCTACTACTTACTACTTCTTATTCTACTACTTCTACCTCTTTCTACTTCTTCCTCTACTATTTATTATCCTACTTCATATTCTATTTCTTCTTTTACTTCTTCAATTTCTTCTTTTATTTCTTGTACTTTTTCTTCTAACTTCTACTTCTTCTTCTACTTTTACTTTTTCTTCTACCTCTTTTACTTTTTCTTCAACTTCATATTCTTCTTATATTTCTTCTTTTACTTCTTCCTCTACTTCTTCTTATTCTTCTATTAATTGTACTTCTTCTTCTTATTCTTCTACTTCTTGTATTACTTCTACTTCTTCTTCTAATTTTTCCTCTACTTCCTCTTCTTCTTCAGATTTTGGCCCCCTCTACCTTCCACATTTTTCACCCGATTCAAACTGTTCTAACTTCAAACTGTTCAGCCTATTTGGGAATCGTGGGGTTTCCTTTGACAAATTCCAAAAATTCTCAGATTTCCCAAAATGTGCATTGTTCGGTGCGATTACAAAACTGCTAAATGAGAAAAGTGTGCAAATGTGTTTAGCAGCGTTTTTCATATGTAAAAAGAAAGTATCTTACATGTTTATATCTATCAACATAAAATAAAACATGCATTTTTTTAAAAATGCAAGACAAAATAGAGAACAACAACATTAGACAAGAATAAGGATGGGACTCAAGATTTCACAATTGAAGGAAACATCATCCAAGTGCTTAATAAGATTCAGGTGGTGAGCGACAACCACAGCTGATCACTGTTTGTTATTCAAGCACACACACACACACACACACACACACACACACACACACACACACACACACACACACACACACACACACACACACACCCTTGTATTTCTTACCTTTTTGAGACCTCCAAAAAAGGCCTACCTCTTTAAGACCAGCCTTTCTAAATATAAAGATTTGTATTAACAACATTAATAATATATACATATTATGCAGATAATTAAAAAAACGTTGGAGTTGGAATTTTACAAGAAAAATGTCCAAATTTCACAAGAAAATCTTCGAATTTTGGCAGTATTATTATAAGTCGTAATTTCACTCAACGCAAGTCGACATTTTACAAGAAAAACAGAACATTTGTGCAATATTATTATGACACAACTTGGAATGTTTCTCAATAACAGTCGCAATCTTGCAAGAAAAAGCTTGAAATTTGGGCAATTTTATGAAAAGAGACATCATTTTACTCGAAAAAAGTGACAATTTTATAAGAAAACTTATAAATGTTGAGGATATTATAATAATAATGGGAATTTGACTTAAGTCCAAGGTCATAACTTTACTCAAAAAATGTTCACTATTTTACAAGAACAACACAAAAATTGGCAATGTGATACAAGTCAGAATTTTATATGACAAATGTCACCATTTGGCATTAAAAAGTAATAATTTAAAAAAACAGGAATCATTTTACATAAAACAATAAAAATATAACGAGAAAATATTGCAATATTACAGAAACATAAAGAATATGACAAATTGTTAATAATTTTACAAGAAAAAAGTCGACATTGTGAGGAAAATACTTTTTTAGGAAAAAAAGTTTTTTTGGTAATTTTTTTAAAATGTTCATTATTTACTACAAGTTATTACAGTATGAATTGATTACCATGAATTAATTAACGTGGACCCCGACTTAAAGTTGAAAAACTTATTGGGGTGTTACCATTTAGTGGTCAATTGTACATAATATGTACTGTACTGTGCAATCTACTAATAAAAGTATCAATCAATCAATCAACATGTCTCTCTCTCTCTATATATATATATTTATTTATTTTTTCAAAAAATCCTTTTGGCCAAAGGGGGCGCCTTACAATGACTTACACACACTTGTTATTACACATGTTGACCAGAGGGGGAGCAATTACAATTTTTTAGCACACACACTTATTTCATATGTTGACCAGAGGGGGAGCACTTTTAAAACCGACACACAGTCAATTTGAAAAATCCCTCCTTTTTGGGACCACCCTCATTTTGACAGTTTTCACCACCAGGGGTGCAAATGAGCTCTTTATTTTTCACTTTTTTTGTAATGTGCTTAAGGCCGATGACAAACGAGTCACGGGCCACGGATGGCCCCTGTGCCGCACTTTGGACAACCCAGCTCTAGAAGCTAACTGTTAATGGCCACTATAGTCTTAGTACCGTAGTGTATTTGTTCATCCTACGGTCACATATGTGACCCGGGTTGTCTTACGTCAGCGCCGGAAGTCGTAAAATCAGCTGGTGGGTTTTTTTTCCGGGGATGAATAGGAAAGTCCTTCTTTACCTGCCGTCTTGTTTTATCATACATTGCTGCCTTCGCACCCGTCAGTGTTTACTTTCGTATGCACATTAAATCAACAAAGAAATCCTGACTTTGGAGCAATGTTCGCGGACTCTGGTATTTGGCTCTCTATTAGATGCAATGGTTTTCAGATGCAATGATTTCGGTCCTAACTTGTTCACCGGTTTATCATATAGTCGGTACTTTTCCTTGTTGGTGTCTCAAGAAGGGTAGAAATACAAGACCACACACACACATACACGCACACACACACACACCCTTGTATTTCTTACCTTTTTGAGACCTCCAAAAAAGGCCTACCTCTTTAAGACCAGCCTTTCTAAATATAAAGATTTGTATTAACAACATTAATAATATATACATATTATGCAGATAATTAAAAAAACGTTGGAGTTGTAATTTTACAAGAAAAATGTCCAAATTTCACAAGAAAATCTTCGAATTTTGGCAGTATTATTATAAGTCGTAATTTCACTCAACGCAAGTCGAAATTTTACAAGAAAAACAGAACATTTGTGCAATATTATTATGACACAACTTGGAATGTTTCTCAATAACAGTCGCAATCTTGCAAGAAAAAGCTTGAAATTTGGGCAATTTTATGAAAAGAGACAATTTTACTCGAAAAAAGTGACAATTTTATAAGAAAACTTTTAAATGTTGACGATATTTGTCTTGTTTTTTTAAATGTCGACGATATTTGTCTCTTTGTTGTCTTACGTCAGCGCCGGAAGTCGTGAAATCAGCTGGCGGGTTTTTTTCTGGGGATGAATAGGAAAGTCCTTCTTTACCTGCCGTCTTGTTTTATCATACATTGCTGCCTTCGCACCCGTCAGTGTTTACTTTTATATGCACATTAAATCAACAAAGAAATCCTGACTTTGGAGCAATGTTCACGGACTCTGGTATTTGGCTCTCTATTAGATGCAATGGTTTTCAGATGCAATGATTTCGGTCCTAACTTGTTCACCGGTTTATCATATAGTCGGTACTTTTCCTTGTTGGTGTCTCAAGAAGGGTAGAAATACAAGACCACACACACACACACAAACACACACACACACACACACACACCCTTGTATTTCTTACCTTTTTGAGACCTCCAAAAAAGGCCTACCTCTTTAAGACCAGCCTTTCTAAATATAAAGATTTGTATTAACAACATTAATAATATATACATATTATGCAGATAATTAAAAAAACGGAGTTGTAATTTTACAAGAAAAATGTCCAAATTTCACAAGAAAATCTTTGAATTTTGGCAGTATTATTATAAGTCGTAATTTCACTCAACGCAAGTCGAAATTTTACAAGAAAAACAGAACATTTGTGCAATATTATTATGACACAACTTGGAATGTTTCTCAATAACAGTCGCAATCTTGCAAGAAAAAGCTTGAAATTTGGGCAATTTTATGAAAAGAGACAATTTTACTCGAAAAAAGTGACAATTTTATAAGAAAACTTTTAAATGTTGACGATATTTGTCTTGTTTTTTTAAATGTCGACGATATTTGTCTCTTTGTTGTCTTACGTCAGCGCCGGAAGTCGTAAAATCAGCTGGCGGGTTTTTTTCCGGGGATGAATAGGAAAGTCCTTCTTTACCTGCCGTCTTGTTTTATCATACATTGCTGCCTTCGCACCCGTCAGTGTTTACTTTTATATGCACATTAAATCAACAAAGAAATCCTGACTTTGGAGCAATGTTCACGGACTCTGGTATTTGGCTCTCTATTAGATGCAATGGTTTTCAGATGCAATGATTTCGGTCCTAACTTGTTCACCGGTTTATCATATAGTCGGTACTTTTCCTTGTTGGTGTCTCAAGAAGGGTAGAAATACAAGACCACACACACACACACAAACACACACACACACACACACACACCCTTGTATTTCTTACCTTTTTGAGACCTCCAAAAAAGGCCTACCTCTTTAAGACCAGCCTTTCTAAATATAAAGATTTGTATTAACAACATTAATAATATATACATATTATGCAGATAATTAAAAAAACGGAGTTGTAATTTTACAAGAAAAATGTCCAAATTTCACAAGAAAATCTTCGAATTTTGGCAGTATTATTATAAGTCGTAATTTCACTCAACGCAAGTCGAAATTTTACAAGAAAAACAGAACATTTGTGCAATATTATTATGACACAACTTGGAATGTTTCTCAATAACAGTCGCAATCTTGCAAGAAAAAGCTTGAAATTTGGGCAATTTTATGAAAAGAGACAATTTTACTCGAAAAAAGTGACAATTTTATAAGAAAACTTTTAAATGTTGACGATATTTGTCTTGTTTTTTTAAATGTCGACGATATTTGTCTCTTTGTTGTCTTACGTCAGCGCCGGAAGTCGTAAAATCAGCTGGCGGGTTTTTTTCCGGGGATGAATAGGAAAGTCCTTCTTTACCTGCCGTCTTGTTTTATCATACATTGCTGCCTTCGCACCCGTCAGTGTTTACTTTCGTATGCACATTAAATCAACAAAGAAATCCTGACTTTGGAGCAATGTTCACGGACTCTCGTATTTGGCTCTCAATTAGATGCAATGATTTCGGTCCTAACTTGTTCACCGGTTTATCATATAGTCGGTACTTTTCCTTGTTGGTGTCTCAAGAAGGGTAGAAATACAAGACCACACACACACACACACACACACACACACACACACACACACACACACACACACACACACACACACACACACACACACACACACACACACACACACACACACACACGTAGGCCAATAAACCAACACCAGACGCAGCGTGCACACTCCAGTGGAACGCTCATTATGAAGCAATATCCTCTCTTTCCATCCATGTTTACTAAAAGTCGCTGACACGGCTGGAAGACCTCGCTCGCTCCCCTGTGGTCGCAAGCATTTTGGGGGCTCTGCTTTTGCACCTGCAAATCGTTTGAACCTCTTTATCACTTCTCCTCTGGTGTCCCGGTGGCGCTTCACGCCCACGTGCACACGTACGTGCACTAATGCTGCGCCATTGAGGCGAGGCCGGCACCAGCCTTTTAGGCCAGTGAGGATCAGTATTGATCTGCAGGGTTCCTCTAATGGATGCTGTGATGCAACTCTTTGTCTGCTCCGGGACCCCATCGCCCTTAACTCCTCACACGTGCTCTTTTCCTCAACCACACACACACACACACACACACACACACACACACACACACACACACACACACACACACACACACACACACACACACACACACACACACACAAGACACTGCTTTCTATTCTGTCGTACTCTGCTGATGCAGCTGCTACCCTGACTAAGCACTTTATCATTTTCTCTCTGCACAGTGTGTGTGTGTGTGTGTGTGTGTGTGTAACAGTAAATAATCTCCTCATAAACATGTTACATGCTTTCTACAAAACCCAAAACCAGTCAAGTTGGCACGTTTCCGGGTGTTGTTGATACACGGCTTTGGCTATGCATAGTAGAGTTTTAATTTGTATATTGCGCCACACAATTTCAGGTCTGGACTACAGGCAGGCCAGTCCGGCACCCGCACTCTTTTACTACGAAGCCACGCTGTTGTATCACGTGGCTTGGCAATGTATTTCTGAAATAAGCAGGGGCGCCCATGATAACATTGCATGGATGGCAACATGTGTTGCTCCGAAACCTGTATGTACCTTTCAGCATTAATGGTGCCTTCACAGATGTGTAAGTTACCCATGCCTTGGGCACTAATACACCCCCATACCATCACACATGCTGGCTTTTCAACTTTGCGCCTATAACAATCCAGATGGTTATTTTCCGGAGGACACCACGTCCACAATTTCCACCAAAACAGTTTTCCACTTTGCAGCAATTCATCTTAGTTTAGCACGGGCAGCCGGCGGCGTTTCTGGGTGTTGTTGATAAATAGCTTTGGCTTTGCACAGTAGAGTTTTAACTTGCACTTACAGATGTAGCGACAAACTGTAGTTACTGACAGTGGTTTTCTGAAATGTTCCTGAGCCCATGTGGTGATATCCTTTACACACTGATGTCACTTTTTTTATGCAGTACCGCCTGAGGGATCGAAGGTCATGGACATTCAATTTTACGTGCAGTGATTTCTCCAGATTCTCTGAACCTTTTGTTGATATTATGGAGCGTAGATGTTGAAATCCCTAAATTCCTTGCAATAACTCGTTGAGAAATGTTGTTCTAAAACTGTTTGACAATTTTCTCAGGCATTTGTTCACAAAGTGGTGACCCTCACCCCATCCTTGTTTGTGAATGACAGAGCATTTCATGGAAGCTGCTTTTATAGCCAATCATGGCACCCACCTGTTCCCAATTAGCCTGCACACCTGTGGGATGATCCAAATAAGTGTTTGATGAGCCTTCCTCAAGTGTTTTTTCCAGAAAGAGATTCCAAGTTTGAGACACAATCAAAACAAACTACAATATGTCCATCCATCCATCCATTTTTCTACCGCTTGTCCCGTTCGGGGTCGCTGGAGCCTATCTCAGCTGCATTCGGGCAGAAGGCGGGGTACACCCTGGACAAGTCGCCGGATAGACAGACAACATTCACACTCACATTCACACACTAGGGACCATTTAGTGTTGCCAATCAACCTATCCCCAGGTGCATGTCTATGGAGGTGGGAGGGGCCTATCCCCAGGTGCATGTCTTTAGAGGTGGGAGGGGCCTATCCCCAGGTGCATGTCTTTGGAGGTGGGAGGGGCCTATCCCCAGGTGCATGTCTTTGGAGGTGGGAGTGGCCTATCCCCAGGTGCATGTTTTTGGAGGTGGGAGGGGCCTATCCCCAGGTGCATGTCTTTAGAGGTGGGAGGGGCCTATCCCCAGGTGCATGTCTTTGGAGGTGGGAGGGGCCTATCCCCAGGTGGATGTCTTTGGAGGTGGGAGGGGCCTATCCCCAGGTGCATGTCTTTGGAGGTGGGAGGTGCCTATCCCCAGGTGCATGTCTTTGGAGGTGGGAGGGGCCTCTCCCCAGGTGCATGTCTTTGGAGGTGGGAGGGGCCTATCCCCAGGTGCATGTCCTTGGAGGTGGGAAGAAGCCGGAGTACCCGGAGGGAACCCACGCAGTCACGGGGAGAACATGCAAACTCCACACAGAAAGATCCCGAGCCCGGGATTGAACCTAGGACAACTCAGGACCTTCGTATTGTGAGGCAGACGCACTAACCCCTCTTCCACCGTGCTGCCCACAAACTACAATATACAATTTCAGAAATAAATTCCACATTAATGCCACAGAACTTATCTCGGTCCATGTGATGTCAGATGAAACAGGAGGAAAGGTGAGGCCTTTAATCCCAGGAACACAATACCTACTGCCAAGCATGGTGGTGACCCGCGGCCCAGATCATATCATGTTTTTGGTTTTGAGTCTTTTTGTACTTTGTTCTGCTAATGTTTGCCTTAGTTCCTGGTTGCGCTTCCTTGTTTGATCGTGTCACCATAGTTACATATTTGTTTCACCTGCCACTTGTTTCCGGACGCACACCTGTTTTTGTAATTACTGACCTGATTTAAGCCTGCCTTCTTTGTTCACTCGTTCTTGCTTCCCAGTTTTGTTCCATGCAACAAGTGACGACGCTCATTCCCGACCGACTCTGGTAAACCTGTTTTGTTCTTGCTAGCTTCCGCGCTATGCTTCTGTGTTTTCCTAGCTCCCATGCTAGCTCTTTGCTTTGCTTTTTTGTGCCTAATACAAGTTTTCTGTTTATAGTCGGTTCCTTAGTTTAAATAAATCATTATTTCCTACCTTACGCTGTGTCCAAACCCGAACTGCATCTGGAGAGAACGCATCCGCATCACCATGCCAAGGAAACGTCACAGGTAGTATTAAGCTCTGGGCCTGTTGTCTGCCAATGGAACTGGTGCTTCACAGAGAGTAAATGGGACAATGAAAAAGGAGAATTACTTCTATATTCTTCAGGACAACGTTAAATCCTCAGCCCGGAGGTTGGGTCTTGGGCGCAGTTGGGTGTTCCAACAGGACAATGACCCCAAACACACGCCAAAAGTGGTAAAGGAATGGCTAAATCAGGCTAGAATGAAGATTTTAGAATGGCCTTCCCAAAGTCCTAACTTAAACGTGTGGACAATGCTGAAGAAACAAGTCCATGTGAAAAAAAACAACACATTTAGCTGAACTGCACCAATTTTGTTAAAGGGGAACATTATCAGCAGACCTATGTAAGCGTCAATATATACCTTGATGGTGCAGAAAAAAGACCATCTATTTTTTTAACCGATTTCCGAACTCTAAATGGGTGAATTTTGGCGAATTAAACGCCTTTCTGTTAATCGCGCTGGAAGCGATGACATCAGAATGTGACGTCACCAAGGTAACACACCCACCATTTTCATTTTCAACACATTACAAACACCGGGTCTCAGCTCTGTTATTTTCCGTTTTTTTGACTATTTTTTGGAACCTTGGAGACATCATGCCTCGTGGGTGTGTTGTCGGAGGGTGTAACAACACTAACAGGGAGGGATTCAAGTTGCACCACTGGCCCCAAGATGCCAAAGTGTCTGCCGCCAGACCCACATTTGACCGGCGATGCTAAGACAGACATGGGACAGAGCTGTATGGATAACCTGTAGATGCATTTGCAACGATAGTCAACGAAATCACAAAGGTGAGTTTTGTTGATGTTGACTGCCAGCTAATCGATGCTAACATGCTATGCTAATCGATGCTTACATGCTATTTACCGGCGGTGCTAAAGCAGACATGGCACAGAGATGTATGGATAACCTGTAGATGCATTTGCAACTAAATTACGTTTCCTTCCACCCACATTTAATGCGAAACAAACACTTACCAATCGACGGATTTAAGTTGCTCCAGTGTCAAAAGATGCGAAAGTCCTGATCGTTTGGTCCGCACATTTTACCGGCGATGCTAACGCAGCTTTTTCGGCCATGCTATGGCTACGAATAGCGTCAATAGCTTCAGTTTCTTCTTCAATATTTTCATACTCCAACCATCTGTTTCAATACATGCGTAATCTGTTGAATCGCTTAAGTCGCTGAAATCCGAGTTTGAATCCGAGCTAATGTCGCTATATCTTGCTGTGGTATTCCCATTGTTTGTTTACATTGGCAGCACTGTGTGACATCACAGGGAAATGGCCAGTGTCTTCGCAGAGAGCCGAAAATAAGGCACTTTAAAGCTTTATTTAGGGATATTCCGAGACCGGTAAAATTTAGAAAAAAAATTCAAAAAATACAACAAGCCACTGGGAACTGATTTTTATTGTTTTTAACCCTTTTGAAATTGTGATAATGTTCCCCTTTAAGAGTTATAGTTCAAAATTCAACCAGAAGCTTGTGGATGGCTACCACAAGTGCCTTATTGCAGTGAAACTTGCCAAGGGACATGTAAGCAAATATAAACATTGCTGTACGTATACTTTTGACCCAGCACATTTGCTCACATTTCCAGTAGACCCATAATAAATCCCTAAAAGTACCAAACTTAATGAATGTTTTTTGTTGACAAACAAGTATGTGCTCCAATTATGCTGTATCAACAAAAAAGAAGAAGTTAAAGTTAAAAAGTTAAAGTACCAATAATTGTCACACACAAACTAGATGTGGCAAAATTATTCTCTGCATTTGACTCATCACCCTTGATCACCCCCCTGGGAGGTGAGGGGAGCAGTGGGCAGCAGCCGTGCCACGCCCGAGAATCATTTATTGTGATTTACGAGTTCTAAAAATCATTGGAAACTATCTTGGTTGTTTTTTTTGGTAAATGTGGCATTTTAGTCCCTTTATTTAGTGGGCGTTCACACTGGTCAAAGTGTATGTTAAGCAGAGGTGGGTAGTAACGCGCTACATTTACTCCGTTACATCTACTTGAGTAACTTTTGGGATAAATTGTACTTCTAAGAGTAGTTTTAATGCAGCATACTTTTACTTTTACTTGAGTATATTTATAGAGAAGAAACGCTACTTTTATTCCGCTTCATTTATCTACATTCAGCTTGCTACTCGCTACTGATTTTTATTGATCTGTTAGTGCACGCTTTGTTTGTTTTGTTTTGTCAGACAGACTTTCAAAGTAGGATCTATCACATGACTGCGTTTCACCAATCAAATGCAGTCACTGGTGACGTTTGACTCCGTTTCACCAATTAAATGCAGTCAATGTTGACGTTTGACTCCATTTCACCAATCAAATGCAGTCACTGGTGACGTTTGACTCCGTTTCACCAATCAAATGCAGTCAATGGTGACGTTTGACTCCGTTTCACCAATCAAATGCAGTCACTGGTGACGTTTGACTCCGTTTCACCAATTAAATGCAGTCAATGGTGACGTTTGACTCCGTTTCACCAATCAAATGCAGTCACCGGTGCCGTTTGACTCCGTTTCACCAATCAAATGCAGTCACTGGTGACGTTTGACTCCGTTTCACCAATCAAATGCAGTCACTGGTGACGTTTGACTCTGTTTCACCAATCAAACAGAGCCAGGCGGTCACATGATTAACTGCACTTTTTTTAAATAAACCTTTATTTAGAAATTTCAACATTTACAAACAGTTGAAAATGATAATCAAAGTAAGTACAAAAACAGTACAAAACAGTATAAAAACTGTACAAAACAGCGCCAGGGGGTTGCAAATTCAAAGTAACTAAAATAGAATGCGGAAAAAAATACATATATATAAAATAAAGTGCAAAGCCATAGGCTCACTCAATCTCAGTAAATAACTTAAATTTGGAACACAGCATCAGCGTTTTCACAGCTTTTTGCTTGTTAGACGTAGAGTGTTTGAATGTAGAGTTCTAAATCTTTTTTTAAAGGCACATAAAACAGGTCGGGTATTGAGAAACTTACATTTATGAATATAAAACTTAGCCAATAGTATAATGAGGTTGCAAAAGTAAAATTAATTTTCAAATTTCTGTTTCAATACAGTATAAAACCAAATGTATATTATTTAATATATATTATTGTTTTAGTTGCTTAAGAGATATTCCTGGCTCTGAATTTGTTCATTGCTATTTTTATGTTTTTGTGCATTACTTGTTGCCGTCATCATTAAACGAACGGGTTACTCATCAGTTACTCAGTACTTGAGTAGTTTTTTCACAACATACTTTTTACTTTTACTCAAGTAAATATTTGGGTGACTACTCCTTACTTATACTTGAGTAATACATCTGTAAAGTAACAGTACTCTTACTTGAGTACAATCTCTGGCTCCTCTATCCACCTCTGATGTTAAGTACGTCAAGTTTGGTCCTCATACAGTAAGTATGTCACAGTTAAGAATGTGTGTATTCTCCAGCGTTGTCATTTTATCCTGCAGTTGTTTTCATAAATACAAAGATTTACAGTACAAATGATGTGAGACTAAGACAGCGTCTTTCAATCCACTCTCGGCTGTTTGCTCAGATTACCAGAGGGCTTTCTCATACAACACTGCTGAGTACAGTAGAGTACAGTAGTGTGTGTGTGTGTGCAGTCACCTTGACTAAGACATTCCTAAGAAAACATGTTGTGTAAAGTTCAGGTCTTTTTTTTTTTGGTATTCATTCCATTCTCTGCCATTTTAACCTTATTTGGAAAGAAACAATCCCAGGATGGACACATATCATTTCTACCTTTTTGAGCAAGATTACCCGTCTTTGAACTTCTGAAAGTTAGCAAAGGTCTGATTAGCATACTTGCAGACCCTCCCAGAATTTCAGTGACCCGGCCGAAAATCTCCCGGGGCAAACATTCTCCCGATTTCCACCCGGACAACAATTTTGGGGGCTTGCCTTAAAGCAGGGGTGTTCAAACTTTTTTTTAACAGAGGGCCGCACAACAAAGAAATTTAAGCACGCGAGGGCCATTTTGATATTTTTCATTTTCAAAAATACACTACCGTTCAAAAGTTAGGGGTCACATTGAAATGTCCTTATTTTTTTAAGGAAAAGCACTGCACTTTTCAACGAAGATAACTTTAAACTAGTCTTAACTTTAAAGAAATACACTCTATACACATTGCTAATGTGGTAAATGACTATTCTAGCTGCAAATGTCTGGTTTTTGGTGTAATATCTACATAGGTGTATGGAGGCCCATTTCCAGCAACTATCACTCCAGTGTTCTAATGGTACCATGTGTTTGCTCATTGACTCAGAAGGCTAATTGATGATTAGAAAACCCTTCACGTTCACACATCTGAAAACAGTTTAGCTCGTTACAGAAGCTACAAAACGGACCTTCCTTTGAGCCGATTGTGTTTCTGGAGCATCACATTTGTGTGGTCAATTAAACGCTCAAAATGGCCAGAAAAAGAGAACTTTCATCTGAAACTCGACAGTCTATTCTTGTTCTTAGAAATTTAGGCTATTCTATGTGAGAAATTGCTAAGAAATTGAAGATTTCCTACAACGGTGTGTACTACTCCCTTCAGAGGACAGCACAAACAGGCTCTAACCAGAGTAGAAAAAGAAGTGGGAGGCCGCGTTGCACAACTGAGCCAGAAGATAAGTACATTACAGTCTCTAGTTTGAGAAACAGACGCCTCACAGGTCTCCAACTGGCATCTTCATTAAATAGTACCCGCAAAACACCAGTGTCGACATCTACAGTGAAGAGGCGGCTGCGGGATTCTGGGCTTCAGGGCAGAGTGGCAAAGAAAAAGCCATATCTGAGACTGGCCAATTAAAGAAAAAGATTAAGATGGGCAAGAGAACACAGACATTGGACAGAGGCAGACTGGAAAAAAGTGTTGTGGACGGATGAATCCAGGTTTGAGGTGTTTGGATCACAAAGAAGAACGTTTGTGAGATGCAGAACAACTGAAAAGATGCTGAAAGAATGCCTGACGCCATCTGTTAAACATGGTGGAGGTAATGTGAGGGTCTGGGGTTGCTTTGGTGCTGGTAAGGTGGGAGATTTGTACAGGGTAAAAGGGATTCTGAATAAGGAAGGCTATCACTCCATTTTGCAACGCCATGCCATACCCAGTGGACAGCGCTTGTTTGGAGCCAATTTCATCCCACAACAGGACAATGACCCCAAACACACCTCCAAATTGTGCAAGAACTATTTAGAGAAGAAGCAGGCAGCTGGTATTCTATCGGTAATGGAGTGGCCAGCGCAGTCACCAGATCTGAACCCCATTGAGCTGTTGTGGGAGCAGCTTGACCGTATGGTAGGCAAGAAGTGGCCATCCAACCAATCCAACTTGTGGGAGCTGCTTCTAGAAGCGTGGGGTGCAATTTCTCCAGATTACCTCAACAAATTAACAGCTAGAATGCCAAAGGTCTGCAATGCTGGAATTGCTGCAAATGGAGGATTCTTTGACGAAAGCAAAGTTTGATGTAAAAAAAATCTTATTTCAAATACAAATCATTATTTCTAACCTTGTCAATGTCTTGACTCTATTTTCTATTCATTTCACAACGTATGCTGGTGAATAAGTGTGACTTTTCATGGAAAACACAAAATTGTTTGGGTGACCCCAAACTTTTGAACGGTAGTGTATATGGATTTTTTTTTTTAAACGTATTTTTTTAACTCCCGGGGACCATAAAGGGTCTCAGTCATTAAAATGCTAAAAATAGGTCAAATTAGTATTTTTTTTTTAATTTAACGCTTACAGTAAATCTCTATATCAAGTTGAGGTTGATATAAAGTTTAAAAAAAAAAGGTTTTCTGTCAAAGAAAACTTTTGTTTTTTATAGTAAACTGAAATATGCAGTATTTAGTAATTAGAGCCCTAAAAGTTCAATAATGCAGGACACCATTTTTTTAAAATTATTTAATATTTTTGAGTAATCACAGTGAAAAGTTAAATAAAATCTTACTAAATATATTTGAGATCAGAAAGCTTCCCCACTCATTGTGATTCATTTTTATTAGTTTTTTTTTTTACTTTTAACACTTAAATTTCAAGATCAACTTCCGATATATCTGTCGATTTTAAGTTTGAACTATTATTTTGTTTGTTTTGTGCTCTTTTGTCAAAACATTGATGTTTTTATATGGCAACACATATTTAAATGAATTTAAATGAATTTAAATGTATTGCCAGCACCCCCCGCAACCCCGAAAGGGAATAAGCGGTAGAAAATGGATGGATGGATATATATAGATAATATAGAGCATCTACGCAGCAACCACTGAACTGAATTATATCATATATATTATTGTATTATATATTGTAAATATATATTGTATATGTATAGGGGTGGGACCAAATAAGTTTACTTCTGCCCACTCCCTTTTGCGCCAATCTTGACATCTACAAAAGATTAGTCACATGTAATGTTTACAATGCAGGTGTAAAAATAATGTATTTATATATTTATTTTGTATTTTATGTCATTCTCTTGTTTTGTTTGCATGGCTCAAAATAAACCATTCATTCATTCAATTCAACCACACAACATATGCAATATTTTTTCCACATACATCATTTTAAAGTGATAATTTTTAAGTAATAATTCATTGTAACATAGATTTTTTTGTCCTTTTTTTTTCAGCAATGGAAAAAAAAAGAAAAAGATAAAAGGAAAAAAAACTGCCTGCATGGCAACTTTGTGTCAACATTGCCACTTTTTCTCATTAGATTTCACCTCAAACCACTTTTTTGAAATGTTTTTTTTAATTTTTGCAATACTATCAATTTTGAAATTTTTGCAGAACGTGTGGCAGGCAGGTAAACAATTAGCTGCGGGCCACAAATGGTCCCCGGGCCGCACTTTGGACACCCCTTGCTTAAAGGCAGTGACTTTAGCGTATTTGGGGGTCGATCCGATACCAAGAAGTTACAGGATCATAAAGTGGTCATAATCAAAGTCCACAATTTGATGGATAACTTGCTTTGAAATCATTATTATTAGTATTTATTCTTATTTAAAAAATGGTTTGATACTATATTTTTGCCTAATTAGACAATATTTAAGTTAATATAATTTGCGAATACATGGAGTACATTTTTTCCCCTTCCAAAATAGATAAAAGAATACATAAAAAAAAAAGGCAGCTCAGTTGCCAAAATATTACTGTAAAAATGCAGTTTTTTTCAATCAACAGTAAAAAACTAAAGTAAATTTTACAGTAAAATTCTATGGAGTACATTTCCTTCCCTTCCAACATAGATAAAAAGAATACTTTTTTTATTTTTAAAAAGGCAGCTCAGTTGCCAAAATATTACTGTAAAAATGCAGTTTTTTTCAATTAACAGTAAAAAACAAAAACAAATGTAAATTTTACAGTAAAATTCTGGCCACTGAGCTGCCTTTTTTTTTGTTTTTACCATAAAAAC